>NC_056732.1:593116747-593369247 GCF_019279795.1 Protopterus annectens
AAAAAAGGGAAAAAAAACCCAAAAAAACGAACAAAAAAATTTTTTTTTTTTCCCCTTTTTTTTTCCCCGGGGTTCAAAAAAAAGGGGGAAAAATCCAAACCCCAAAAAAAAATTTTTTAAAAAAATTTTTTGGTGCCCAAAAAACCAAAAAACTAAAAAAAAAACCCCAAAAGGGTTTTTCGTTTTTTTTGCAAACCCCAAAAAAAAGCAAGGCCAAAACCCCCACATTTTTAAAAGAAAAAGAAATTTTTAAAAGGCAAGATTTTTTTTTGTTTTTTAAGGAAAGCAGAGGTTCACAAGTATCAACAAGTTAGAACAGTGCAGTAAATGACCCCACGCTTGAGTGCTAGGCCAGAGACAGATAAAATGCAAGTTTTAAGAAAAAAACGATTTTAAAAATTAGTGCAGGCAGGAAATTCAGTAATCAGCTCTAGGTTGTGTTCTAAATACAGTTACCAACACAGAAATCAAGTTTAATAAGCCGAAAAATGCTCAAAAGTAGGCGGCAATGCAGAAAAACTTAAGAAATAATCTGAAGCAAAATACTTAAAATCTCAAAAGTGGCTCCTTTCTTCTCTCAGCATTTTCTCCTCTTGGTGGGTGCTTCACCAACAGCCAACAAGTCTGAAAAGATGCCAAAACCATTAGGCTATAGGGTTTTAAGAGAGGGAGATCAAGGAGTTTGGAATTGACCCAAAATGGCCAATAAAACTACAGTTTCAAGGCAGTAACCACTCCCACAGGGGCAGGAAGGCTGCTCAATGTTTATCACTGCCACTGATGAACACAGAGACTTCCCTTTAGCCCAAGCAAACAATGGCCTCCAAGAAACTTACAAACAGTTCAGAACAGCAAATCTGTAACTGAACTTTTTTAAATCTCAGAAAAGTGGGAAAAAGCAAGATTTTTTTGTTTTTTTTTGTTTTTTTTAAGGAAAGCAGAGGTTCACAAGTATCAACAAGTTTGAACAGTGCAGTAAATGACCTCACACTTGAGTGCTAGGCCAGAGACAGATAAAATGCAAGTTTTAAGAAAAAAAAACGATTTTAAAAATAAGTGCAGGCAGGAAATTCAGTAATCAGCTCTAGGTTGTGTTCTAAATACAGTTACCAGCACAGAAATCAAGTTTAACAAGCCAGAAAATGCTAAAAAGTAGGTGGCAATGCAGAAAAACTTAACAAATAATCTGAAGCAAAATACTTAAAATCTCAAAAGTGGCTCCTTTCTTCTCTCAGCAATTTCTCCTATTGGTGGGTGCTTCACCAACAGCCAACAAGTCCGAAAAGATGCCAAAACCATGAGGCAATCGGGTTTTAAGAGAGGGAGAACAAGGAGTTTGGAATTGACCCAAAATGGCCAATAAAACTACAGTTTCAAGGCAGTAACCACTCCCACAGGGGGCAGGCAGGCTGCTCAATGTTTATCACTGCCACTGATGAACACAGAGACTTCCCTTTAGCCCAAGCAAATAATGGCCTCCAAGAAACTTACAAACAGTTCAGAACAGCAAATCTGTAACTGAACTTTTTTAAATCTCAGAAAAGTGGGAAAGAAGCAAGATTTTTTTGTTTTTTTGTTTTTTAAGGAAAGCAGAGGTTCACAAGTATCAACAAGTTAGAACAGTGCAGTAAATGACCCCACGCTTGAGTGCTAGGCCAGAGACAGATAAAATGCAAGTTTTAAGAAAAAAACGATTTTAAAAATTAGTGCAGGCAGGAAATTCAGTAATCAGCTCTAGGTTGTGTTCTAAATACAGTTACCAACACAGAAATCAAGTTTAATAAGCCGAAAAATGCTCAAAAGTAGGCGGCAATGCAGAAAAACTTAAGAAATAATCTGAAGCAAAATACTTAAAATCTCAAAAGTGGCTCCTTTCTTCTCTCAGCATTTTCTCCTCTTGGTGGGTGCTTCACCAACAGCCAACAAGTCTGAAAAGATGCCAAAACCATTAGGCTATAGGGTTTTAAGAGAGGGAGATCAAGGAGTTTAGAATTGACCCAAAAATGGCCAATAAAACTACAGTTTCAAGGCAGTAACCACTCCCACAGGGGCAGGAAGGCTGCTCAATGTTTATCACTGCCACTGATGAACACAGAGACTTCCCTTTAGCCCAAGCAAACAATGGCCTCCCAGAAACTTACAAACAGTTCAGAACAGCAAATCTGTAACTGAACTTTTTTAAATCTCAAAAAAGTGGGAAAAAAGCAAGATTTTTTTGTTTTTTTTTTGTTTTTTTAAGGAAAGCAGAGGTTCACAAGTATCAACAAGTTAGAACAGTGCAGTAAATGACCCCACACTTGAGTGCTAGGCCAGAGACAGATACAATGCAAGTTTTAAGAAAAAAACGATTTTAAAAATAAGTGCAGGCGGGAAATTTAGTAATCAGCTCTAGGTTGTGTTCTAAATACAGTTACCAACACAGAAATCAAGTTTAACAAGCCAGAAAATGCTCAAAAGTAGGCAGCAATGCAGAACAACTTAACAAATAACCTGAAGCAAAATAATTAAAATCTCAAAAGTGGCTCCTTTCTTCTCTCAGTGTTTTCTCCTCTTGGTGGGTGCTTCACCAACAGCCAACAAGTCCGAAAAGATGCCAAAACCACGAGGCAATCGGGTTTTAAGAGAGGGAGATCAAGGAGTTTGGAATTGACCCAAAATGACCAATAAAACTACAGTTTCAAGGCAGTAACCACTCCCACAGGGGCAGGCAGGCTTCTCAATGTTTATCACTGCCACTGATGAACACAGAGACTTCCCTTTAGCCCAAGCAAACAATGGCCTCCAAGAAACTTGCAAACAGTTCAGAACAGCAAATCTGTAACTGAACTTTTTTACATCTCAGAAAAGTGGGAAAAAAGCAAGATTTTTTTGTTTTTTTGATTTTTTTTAAGGAAAGCAGAGGTTCACAAGTATCAACAAGTTTGAACAGTGCAGTAAATGACCCCACACTTGAGTGCTAGGCCAGAGACAGATAAAATGCAAGTTTTAAGAAAAAAAAAATTTTAAAAATAAGTGCAGGCAGGAAATTCAGTAATCAGCTCTAGGTTGTGTTCTAAAAACAGTTACCAACACAGAAATGAAGTTTAACAAGCCAGAAAATGCTCTAAAGTAGGCGGCAATGCAGAAAAACTTAACAAATATTCTGAAGCAAAATATTTAAAATCTCAAAAGTGGCACCTTTCTTCTCTCAGCGTTTTCTCCTCTTGGTGGGTGCTTCACCAACAGCCAACAAGTCCGAAAAGATGCCAAAACCATGAGGCAATCGGGTTTTAAGAGAGGGAGATCAAGGAGTTTGGAATTGACCCAAAATGGCCAATAAAACTACAGTTTCAAGGCAGTAACCACTCCCACAGGGGGCAGGCAGGCTGCTCAATGTTTATCACTGCCACTGATGAACACAGAGTCTTCCCTTTAGCCCAAGCAAATAAAGGCCTCCAAGAAACTTACAAACAGTTCAGAACAGCAAATCTGTAACTGAACTTTTTTAAATCTCAGAAAAGTGGGAAAAAAGCAAGATTTTTTTGTTTTTTTGTTTTTTAAGGAAAGCAGAGGTTCACAAGTATCAACAAGTTAGAACAGTGCAGCAAATGACCCCACGCTTGAGTGCTAGGCCAGAGACAGATAAAATGCAAGTTTTAAGAAAAAAACAATTTTAAAAATAAGTGCAGGCAGGAAATTCAGTAATCAGCTCTAGGTTGTGTTCTAAATACAGTTACCAACACAGAAACCAAGTTTAACAAGCTGAAAAATGCTCAAAAGTAGGTGGCAATGCAGAAAAACTTAAGAAATAATCTGAAGCAAAATACTTAAAATCTCAAAAGTGGCTCCTTTCTTCTCTCAGTGTTTTCTCCTCTTGGTGGGTGCTTCACCAACAGCCAACAAGTCTGAAAAGATGCCAAAACCATTAGGCAATCGGGTTTTAAGAGAGGGAGATCAAAGAGTTTGGAATTGACCCAAAATGGCCAATAAAACTACAGTTTCAAGGCAGTAACCACTCCCACAGGGGCAGGAAGGCTGCTCAATGTTTATCACTGCCACTGATGAACACAGAGACTTCCCTTTAGCCCAAGCAAACAATGGCCTCCAAGAAACTTACAAACAGTTCAGAACAGCAAATCTGTAACTGAACTTTTTTAAATCTCAAAAAAGTGGGAAAAAGCAAGATTTTTTTTTTTGTTTTTTGTTTTTTTAAGGAAAGCAGAGGTTCATAAGTATCAACAAGTTAGAACAGTGCAGTAAATGACCCCACACTTGAGTGCTAGGCCAGAGACAGATAAAATGCAAGTTTTAAGAAAAAAACGATTTTAAAAATAAGTGCAGGCGGGAAATTCAGTAATCAGCTCTAGGTTGTGTTCTAAATACAGTTACCAACACAGAAATCAAGTTTAACAAGCCAGAAAATGCTCAAAAGTAGGCGGCAATGCAGAACAACTTAACAAATAATCTGAAGCAAAATAATTAAAATCTCAAAAGTGGCTCCTTTCTTCTCTCAGTGTTTTCTCCTCTTGGTGGGTGCTTCACCAACAGCCAACAAGTCCGAAAAGATGCCAAAACCACGAGGCAATTGGGTTTTAAGAGAGGGAGATCAAGGATTTTGGAATTGACCCAAAATGACCAATAAAACTACAGTTTCAAGGCGTAACCACTCCCACAGGGGCAGGCAGGCTGCTCAATGTTTATCACTGCCACTGATGAACACTGAGACTTCCCTTTAGCCCAAGCAAACAATGGCCTCCAAGAAACTTGCAAACAGTTCAGAACAGCAAATCTGTAACTGAACTTTTTTACATCTCAGAAAAGTGGGAAAAAAGCAAGATTTTTTTGTTTTTTTGATTTTTTTTTTAAGGAAAGCAGAGGTTCACAAGTATCAACAAGTTTGAACAGTGCAGTAAATGACCCCACACTTGAGTGCTAGGCCAGAGACAGATAAAATGCAAGTTTTAAGAAAAAAAGACGATTTAAAAAATAAGTGCAGGCAGGAAATTCAGTAATCAGCTCTAGGTTGTGTTCTAAATACAGTTACCAACACAGAAATCAAGTTTAACAAGCCAGAAAATGCTCAAAAGTAGGCGGCAATGCAGAAAAACTTAACAAATAATCTGAAGCAAAATACTTAAAATCTCAAAAGTGGCTCCTTTCTTCTCTCAGCATTTTCTCCTCTTGGTGGGTGCTTCACCAACAGCCAACAAGTCCGAAAAGATGCCAAAACCATGAGGCAATTGGGTTTTAAGAGAGGGAGATCAAGGAGTTTGGAATTGACCCAAAATGGCCAATAAAACTACAGTTTCAAGGCAGTAACCACTCCCACAGGGGGCAGGCAGGCTGCTCAATGTTTATCACTGCCACTGATGAACACAGAGACTTCCCTTTAGCCCAAGCAAACAATGGCCTCCAAGAAACTTACAAGCAGTTCAGAACAGCAAATCTGTAACTGAATTTTTTTAAATCTCAGAAAAGTGGGAAAAAAGCAAGATTTTTTTGTTTTTTTTTTGTTTTTTTTAAGGAAAGCAGAGGTTCACAAGTATCAACAAGTTTGAACAGTGCAGTAAATGACCTCACACTTGAGTGCTAGGCCAGAGACAGATAAAATGCAAGTTTTAAGAAAAAAAAACGATTTTAAAAATAAGTGCAGGCAGGAAATTCAGTAATCAGCTCTAGGTTGTGTTCTAAATACAGTTACCAACACAGAAATCAAGTTTAACAAGCCAGAAAATGCTCAAAAGTAGGCGGCAATGCAGAAAAACTTAACAAATAATCTGAAGCAAAATACTTAAAATCTCAAAAGTGGCTCCTTTCTTCTCTCAGCGTTTTCTCCTCTTGGTGGGTGCTTCACCAACAGCCAACAAGTCTGAAAAGATGCCAAAATCATTAGACAATCGGGTTTTAAGAGAGGGAGATCAAGGAGTTTGGAATTGACCCAAAATGGCCAATAAAACTACAGTTTCAAGGCAGTAACCACTCCCACAGGGGCAGGAAGGCTGCTCAATGTTTATCACTGCCACTGATGAACACAGAGACTTCCCTTTAGCCCAAGCAAACAATGGCCTCCAAGAAACTTACAAACAGTTCAGAACAGCAAATCTGTAACTGAACTTTTTTAAATCTCAAAAAAGTGGGAAAAAAGCAAGATTTTTTTTTTTTTTTTTTTGTTTTTTTAAGGAAAGCAAAGGTTCATAAGTATCAACAAGTTAGAACAGTGCAGTAAATGACCCCACACTTGAGTGCTAGGCCAGAGACAGATAAAATGCAAGTTTTAAGAAAAAAACGGTTTTAAAAATAAGTGCAGGCGGGAAATTCAGTAATCAGCTCTACGTTGTGTTCTAAATACAGTTACCAACACAGAAATCAAGTTTAACAAGCCAGAAAATGCTCAAAAGTAGGCGGCAATGCAGAACAACTTAACAAATAATCTGAAGCAAAATAATTAAAATCTCAAAAGTGGCTCCTTTCTTCTCTCAGTGTTTTCTCCTCTTGGTGGGTGCTTCACCAACAGCCAACAAGTCCGAAAAGATGCCAAAACCACGAGGCAATTGGGTTTTAAGAGAGGGAGATCAAGGAGTTTGGAATTTACCCAAAATGACCAATAAAACTACAGTTTCAAGGCAGTAACCACTCCCACAGGGGCAGGCAGGCTGCTCAATGTTTATCACTGCCACTGATGAACACAGAGACTTCCCTTTTGCCCAAGCAAACAGTGGCCTCCAAGAAACTTACAAACAGTTCAGAACAGCAAATCTGTAACTGAACTTTTTTACATCTCAGAAAAGTGGGAAAAAAGCAAGATTTTTTTGTTTTTTTGATTTTTTTTTAAGGAAAGCAGAGGTTCACAAGTATCAACAAGTTTGAACAGTGCAGTAAATGACCCCACACTTGAGTGCTAGGCCAGAGACAGATAAAATGCAAGTTTTAAGAAAAGAAAACGATTTAAAAAATAAGTGCAGGCAGGAAATTCAGTAATCAGCTCTAGGTTGTGTTCTAAATACAGTTACCAACACAGAAATCAAGTTTAACAAGCCAGAAAATGCTTAAAAGTAGGCGGCAATGCAGAAAAACTTAACAAATAATCTGAAGCAAAATACTTAAAATCTCAAAAGTGGCTCCTTTATTCTCTCAGCATTTTCTCCTCTTGGTGGGTGCTTCACCAACAGCCAACAAGTCCGAAAAGATGCCAAAACCATGAGGCAATCGGGTTTTAAGAGAGGGAGATCAAGGAGTTTGGAATTGACCCAAAATGGCCAATAAAACTACAGTTTCAAGGCAGTAACCACTCCCACAGGGGGCAGGCAGGCTGCTCAATGTTTATCACTGCCACTGATGAACACAGAGACTTCCCTTTAGCCCAAGCAAACAATGGCCTCCAAGAAACTTACAAACAGTTCAGAACAGCAAATCTGTAACTGAATTTTTTTAAATCTCAGAAAAGTGGGAAAAAAGCAAGATTTTTTTGTTCTTTTGATTTTTTTTTAAGGAAAGCTGATGTTCACAAGTATCAACAAGTTAGAACAGTGCAGTAAATGACCCCACACTTGAGTGCTAGGCCAGAGACAGATAAAATGCAAGTTTTAAGAAAAAAAAGATTTAAAAAATAAGTGCAGGCAGGAAATTCATTAATCAGCTCTGGGTTGTGTTCTAAATACAGTTACCAACACAGAAATCAAGTTTAACAAGCCAGAAAATGCTCAAAAGTAGGCGGCAATGCAGAAAAACTTAAATAATCTGAAGCAAAATACTTAAAATCTCAAAAGTGGCTCCTTTCTTCTCTCAGTGTTTTCTCCTCTTGGTGGGTGCTTCACCAACAGCCAACAAGTCCGAAAAGATGCCAAAACCATGAGGCAATCGGGTTTTAAGAGAGGGAGATCAAGGAGTTTGGAATTGACCCAAAATGGCCAATAAAACTACAGTTTCAAGGCAGTAACCACTCCCACAGGGGGCAGGCATGCTGCTCAATGTTTATCACTGCCACTGATGAACACAGAGACTTCCCTTTAGCCCAAGCAAACAATGGCCTCCAAGAAACTTACAAACAGTTCAGAACAGCAAATCTGTAACTGAACTTTTTTAAATCTCAGAAAAGTGGGAAAAAAGCAAGATTGTTTTGTTTTTTTGTTTTTTTAAGGAAAGCAGAGGTTCACAAGTATCAACAAGTTAGAACAGTGCAGTAAATGACCCCACACTTGAGTGCTAGTTCAGAGACAGATAAAATGCAAGTTTTAAGAAAAAAACGATTTTAAAAATAAGTGCAGGCAGGAAATTCAGTAATCAGCTCTAGGTTGTGTTCTAAATACAGTTACCAACACAGAAATGAAGTTTAACAAGCCGAAAAATGCTCAAAAGTAGGCGGCAATGCAGAAAAACTTATAATCTGAAGCAAAATATTTAAAATCTCAAAAGTGGCACCTTTCTTCTCTCAGCGTTTTCTCCTCTTGGTGGGTGCTTCACCAACAGCCAACAAGTCCGAAAAGATGCCAAAACCATGAGGCAATCGGGTTTTAAGAGAGGGAGATCAAGGAGTTTGGAATTGACCCAAAATGGCCAATAAAACTACAGTTTCAAGGCAGTAACCACTCCCACAGGGGCAGGAAGGCTGCTCAATGTTTATCACTGCCACTGATGAACACAGAGACTTCCTTTTAGCCCAAGCAAACAATGGCCTCCAAGAAACTTACAAACAGTTCAGAACAGCAAATCTGTAACTGAACTTTTTTAAATCTCAGAAAAGTGGGAAAAAAGCAAGATTTTTTTTTTTTTTTTTTTGTTTTTTAAGGAAAGCAGATGTTCACAAGTATCAACAAGTTAGAACAGTGCAGTAAATGACCCCACACTTGAGTGCTAGGCCAGAGACAGATAAAATGCAAATTTTAAGAAAAAAAAGCGATTTAAAAAATAAGTGCAGGCAGGAAATTCAATAATCAGCTCTGGGTTGTGTTCTAAATACAGTTACCAACACAGAAATCAAGTTTAACAAGCCAGAAAATGCTCAAAAGTAGGCGGCAATGCAGAAAAACTTAAATAATCTGAAGCAAAATACTTAAAATCTCAAAAGTGGCTCCTTTCTTCTCTCAGCGTTTTCTCCTCTTGGTGGGTGCTTCACCAACAGCCAACAAGTCCGAAAAGATGCCAAAACCATGAGGCAATCGGGTTTTAAGAGAGGGAGATCAAGGAGTTTGGAATTGACCCAAAATGGCCAATAAAACTACAGTTTCAAGGCAGTAACCACTCCCACAGGGGGCAGACAGGCTGCTCAATGTTTATCACTGCCACTGATGAACACAGAGACTTCCCTTTAGCCCAAGCAAACAATGGCCTCCAAGAAACTTACAAACAGTTCAGAACAGCAAATCTGTAACTGAACTTTTTTAAATCTCATAAAAGTGGGAAAAAAGGAAGATTGTTTTGTTTTTTTTTGTTTTTTTAAGGAAAGCAGAGATTCACAAGTATCAACAAGTTAGAACAGTGCAGTAAATGACCCCACACTTGAGTGCTAGGCCAGAGACAGATAAAATGCAAGTTTTAAGAAAAAAACGATTTTAAAAATTAGTGCAGGCAGGAAATTCAGTAATCAGCTCTAGGTTGTGTTCTAAATACAGTTACCAACACAGAAATCAAGTTTAATAAGCCGAAAAATGCTCAAAAGTAGGCGGCAATGCAGAAAAACTTAAGAAATAATCTGAAGCAAAATACTTAAAATCTCAAAAGTGGCTCCTTTCTTCTCTCAGCATTTTCTCCTCTTGGTGGGTGCTTCACCAACAGCCAACAAGTCTGAAAAGATGCCAAAACCATGAGGCAATCGGGTTTTACGAGAGGGAGATCAAGGAGTTTGGAATTTACCCAAAATGGCCAATAAAACTACAGTTTCAAAGCAGTAACCACTCCCACAGGGGCAGCCAGGCTGCTCAATGTTTATCACTGCCACTGATGAACACAGAGACTTCCCTTTAGCCCAAGCAAACAATGGCCTCCAAGAAACTTACAAACAGTTCAGAACAGCAAATCTGTAACTGAACTTTTTTACATCTCAGAAAAGTGGGAAAAAAGTAAGATTTTTTTTTTTTTTTTTTAAGGAAAGCAGAGGTTCACAAGTATCAACAAATTAGAACAGTGCAGTAAATGACCCCACACTTGAGTGCTAGGCCAGAGACAGATAAAATGCAAGTTTTAAGTAAAAAAAAACAATTTTAAAAATAAGTGCAGGCATGAAATTCAGTAATCAGCTCTAGGTTGTGTTCTAAATACAGTTACCAACACAGAAATCAAGTTTAATAAGCCAGAAAATGTTCAAAAGTAGGTGGCAATGCAGAAAAACTTAACAAATAATCTGAAGCAAAATACTTAAAATCTCAAAAGTGGCTCCTTTCTTTCAATCTGTCCCATCCAACCATTAATTTTGACCCCATTGAATCATCACAATTGGTTGTTTTAATCATCCACCATAATTTCTGGAAAATAATATTACTACATTTTCTGCAAAGTAGTACTCCCTTTCTTTGCCACATTAGCAATGCCCAGTGTTCAGGAAAGACTTCCCCAGTCATCCAGCACACTTTCAGTGACATACTACTTCTTTTCTTTCCCCCGTTTATAATACCTGTTGCTCATAAAGTTATTGCCTTTTCTTCTCCAATATCTCCTTTTGTGAATGTGAGGATACACTTGAATGTATAGACTCCTCTAAGGTACTTGATTGCTTTTGTCAGGTCCCTTTTTCACCTTCTTGCCTCAAGATTACACATGAGAATCTTTTCTACTACTACTCTGCTACTCTGAATGGATTCTGGTAAAGACTAAACACTGCTTTGTTCTTGTTCTTCAAACTGACTCTTTTGTTAATTATCCTTACAAAGATAAGGTTTCCAAAACTGCACTGAGTACTACCAACAGAGGTACTTTTAACCATCTACAGAGACACACTACCCTATATTGATTGAGAAAAACGAAACCATTGCCAAAACAAGTGCTATATGACACATAGCATTTCCTGCTTGGGAAGTTCATTCTAGTTAGAGGCATGGGAGGGATACCACTGGTCAGAATTTACTTGTACTAAGAAAAGGCAAGGGAAAGAAAATGTGGCAGTGTTTGATGACATCCCCAAAAATAGTTTAATATGAATTCATTTTGATGATGCAGTGTTTTATGTATATGTAATTATAAATATTTATGCATGGAGATAAGATAATTACATAAGAAAGCAGCAAAGGGGTGATTCAGCCAGTACATATAACAGAGGCTGGTGAGGTGACTACTTCAGGAAAACAGCAAGCCTAAATCTCAGACACAGTTATTAAAATACCCAGAATTCCTTTGGAAGATGAAGTTGGAAGGCTCATAAAGAAAGAGTTGTCATAATGTCAGTCCTTATATCCTACTTTGAGGACTTTGGAGATGCAGCCAAGGAGGCTGCAAGTTTTCCAGGGCAAGGAAAGTCTGTACACTTTGGTAATGGGTTACTGTGCAGAGAGAAGACACCTGAAAGTGGGTTGGCAGGAGAAGTGGTTGTCCCAACAGCCTGCCATCAGTCACTTCTGGCAATAGCTCATGATATTCCTTTTTCAGGCCATTTGGGCATAGTATGGGTAAAAAGAATGACTATACATAATTTGTAAAGGTCTGGTATTGTAAAAATGTGAGATAGTATTGCACAACTTGTGAGCACTATCAGACGCTAGGCAAGACTAGAAACAAAACAAAGCTGCTTTGGTATCTTTGCCTATCATCGAGAAATGCTTCAAATTGTAGCCATAGACATTTTGAGGCCTCTGTGCACATCAAGCACTATAAGTAAGAGGTATATCTTTGTAATGTTAGACTGTGTTGCTAGGTACCCTGTTTTTGTCCACTATTGAAGAAGAGAAGATAGTAAATGTTTTGTTAAAATGAGGGCCATCGTTTAGATAGTCATGTGGGTTGCTTGTGTTCTCAATGGCATTTAAGCTCTGAGAACATTTCCAATATATGTCCTATCTGCCATCTTTAGTAATGATGTAAGAACATGCATAACTGTAAGATCTGCTTATGCTTCTCTATCTCTGTGAACGTGTGCTCCTACCTGTTTAGAGACGAGGGCCACAATATCCAGTTTGGCAGTCATATCCATGTCTGCCCTCTACTGGTTCTCCACATTATGACAAGTCTCTTCTCTCATGCCAATGCTCTTATCATTAGAGTAGTAGAATGCACTGGGTGGGAACCATCCCTCCTTCCCCAAGGATATGTACTTTATCCTCCCTGCCTGCACAGTTAAGTGTTTAAGCTACTAATCAATCCCAGATTGCCAGGGTTGTAGCTAGAACTTTAATCTCTGTGCAACCATTACAGGCTTAAACTTGAAACCTATGACGGTACTCCTTCCATTATTGATTTTACAGTATCGTCTCCATAGTTCTTGTAGAACCTAATTAACCAGTAGACAGCTTTTTCTACCTTTTTATATTTGTGTTTTTAAGTAGCATAAGTAACATATTTTGGTCAGTATTATTTGTGGCATAAATTATACATAAATGTTTGTAGTATTGCTCTTGCTCAATTCTTTTTCCTTTAAACACTTTATAATATCTCCTGCTTTTCTATTATACAGGCTAACAATTCTGTTGTATTTTTATTTATCATTATGTTATGCACTAGACATTCCAGCTCTGCACTGGTGGTAAAAGTAAATTTAACAGTGGCAAATCATCAACATATCTGATGGCAGATGCATTGATTTCACTTCTCTTTAATATATCTCTTAACCTTCTGCTATCTCATCTCTGAAAATTATTTTAAAAAAATCACAGTGTAAGAATGCTTCCCTGTCTTATTTATTATTTATTTATTTTACATTTGTTGCCATTTGTTGGATGAAAAGACCCCTTTTCAGCAGAGGCCCTGGGAGAAAAGCTCTAGTGCATGCAGTACAGTCAAAATCTTTTAAATATATAATATTAAGCATGTCAGGCAGAATACAATTAAAATACATTTTAAAATGTCAAAAAGATAAGGTAGTAACTATAAATGTAGTAGTAAAGCTTCTTATATAAATTATACTGTTTCTATACAGATATAGTTAAATAAATAGCTATGTAGAAGCATAGATGTCACAATACAGAGTACTGAGTTATTTGCAAAAGAGTTCTAAATGTACAATTTACAGCAAAGTGAGATATTTTACTGTAGCATTGTTCCAGCTTTGTTTGTGTGGAAGTTTGTAGGTTAGTAAAGAATGGAGAGGTATACAGAAGGGTAGGTAGGAGCTAGACTTTAGCTATTGTTTCTCTAGTTCTGTCTGCTAGGTAGCTGTTAAACCAGGAGAAGGAGGGGGAGACGTAAAGAGGAGAGTTTTAGGAATAATTTATGGTGAGAGATGGTGTTGAATGTTTTGGATAGGCCTCGGAATAAGGAAGATACTAGGTTTTTAGTATTTCTGTTTTTATTAATGGTATCAACAAAGTGAAGTAGGGCAGTAGTGGTGCTATGGTTGGGATGAAAACCATGTCAAGAAGGGGAAATAAGATTATTTCTGGTTAGGTACTGAAGTAATTGGAAATAGATTTACTTTTCTAATATTTCAGACAATAGTGACCAAATGCAATTGATATGAAGTTAGAGCAGTCAGCAGAGGGTCCTCCTTTATGAAGAGGAAGGATGTTTGCCTTCTTCCAAATGGCTGGGATATGAGATTCTAGAATGCATCTGTTTATTAGAATAGATATGGGATATGACAGAGCTTCAGCCGCAAGTCTTAGAAATTCAGAAGGAAGATTATTTGCTGTAGAGCTTGTAGTTTTTCATTTTAGGAGATATTTTCTTATGGTAGAGGTAGCAATGGGTTTGTGTGAGAAGTAGGTTTTCATGGGGTTTTGTGGGTGGAGATGTGTTGGTTTGATGATGGGGTTGTCTTTGATAAGTGAGGCTACAACTTGAAAGAACTATTTGTTAAAGTTATTAGTGACTGTTGATGACATGTCTTCTGGGGTGGGAGTGGGTTTCTTACTTTGGTCTGGGTTTAGTAGATTTTGGCTCGATGACCAGAATTTCTTAGGATTATTTTTGTGTGCCTGCTGTAAAATAAAGTAATGGGGCTTTTTGTCATGCCTTATACTGTGCTTGGTTTTATTCCGTATCTGTCTGTAATATGCCTTTACTTATATGGAGCCAGTTTGTATAGTCATGTTTAGAGGTTACTTTAACTCCAGCACTGTTATCATTGTGTATCTCCATTACAGCCTTCAGCAAATTGTTTCACTAGCCCTTCTTTAACAAAATCTCCCAAAAGATCCCATGATCTATCAAATGGGACTAGAGCTACCCATTCCAGGGACCTAAATATGGCTGGAGACTTGAATAGGATATGCTGAAGGGACAGATTTATCTCCCAGCAACTGCCACATCTTTGGAATGGGCTGCCAATTCATGTGAAGCAGAGCACCTCTATTACACTGTTCAAAAGGATCCTGGATGAGTGGATGGAACACCTTAAATTCTTACCAGAGATAACTCCCACAACCCTTCTGGACATTGGCAGTCATTAATAAATATAATCCTGGGTATTGACAAGAGTATCCATGTTATTACATTGGAATGAGATGGCTAAGCTTGAAATGACCTCTGGGTCGATAGCCTAGTAACCTCCTATGATCCTACACCCAGATTATCAGTGGCTTACTGAAAACTGATTATTTTGAAATCACATTGTAAAATGGAACAGTCTGATTTCCTTTCTGAATAGGTGAATTACATGTTTATTTATTTAATAATTTAACTGGGGTAGAGCACTGATTTCTAATGAACCAATTTCAGTTTCAGCCCAGGTATTTGACAAATCTATTTTTTAATCACAACCTTTAATTCTTTTAACAACAGGAAAGCAAATATGAGAGATGCATCTAACAAAACTATTAGTCTGTACATGTTTGGGTCATGTTCATCTCCCTTCTTACGCACTGAGATAATTTCTCCCTTCTTACATGAGTTTAAGAATTTTAACCTTGCTATGTAATCTTTGAACTGGAGAATGAATATTTTTCCACATACGTCTTTAGCTGCTTTGTCGATCTCACCACTATTTCTGTCACAGTGTAGAGAGTTATTTTTTTTTTCAAATTTACTGCCTCATCTATATAATGTTCATGCATTTATCTGCTAAATTTGTCTTCCATTCTTACAGTGATGGCACTGCTCATCCTAAATGACAAAATGTTGCTGTACTCACAATAATAATAATAATAATAATAACGATAATAATGTTTTGCGATCTTCTGCTCAGAATATTACTCAGTATCTCAGTTACTTAGATGAGAGCACATATTTTCAGAGATTTTTTGGAACTGCTGTGGCAGAAGTTAGTGATGGAAGGACATTCTTTCCATTAAGAATATGCAAAGTATGATGTTGCTCAAAACCAGTCTGTGTCACTTCTGAACTTCAAGTGCTCATATCTGTTGAGGAGGCAGTAACCAGATGCCATACTGCTCTATCAAAGACTATGAGAAAGATGATGTTAATGATTCTGATGGATTCTAGCATCAGGCATATATGTTATACTTTCTAATCCATGTTAAGTATCGGGATGTTTCCTTAAAACATCACCTTTATGAGAAAAGCTGCAAACCAACCAGCTAGTATGATTCTCAGGAAAAGTGTTTTCCCATTCATTATTGTACTCTGCCTGCTGTCTATAAACTGCCTCAAATCCAAACACAGTTGTGCAGTTTTGCTTTTTGCAAAAGTTTCAGTACATTACCTTGACACTCTTTGGGAAAAATCAAATTTATCATGTATGTATAAAATTTATACCATTCATATGAGCTTTTGAAGACCTATCATAAAGATACTTACAGTCTATCAAGATTACCCAGCCATTGCAGCTATCCCCTATACAGCTGGTCCTACTGTTCTCCCTGACTTAAGCTTTTGTTGCACTATTGCAGGAATCTTTGATCTAATGTGATGACTTGCACTGTACCACTGCTTCAGGTAATGCATTCTAAGGCTGCTCACTCCATGAACCATTATTTGCTTTAAATGTCATCATCATCATGTAGAATTGCCCTGTCCCTCAAATATTATATATATTCCATTGTCTTTCTTCCTGCACATCCTACCCAGCTCCATTCCAGTGTTTCCCCTCCTAAAAATGTAATGTAGCCATTACTTTGGCCCCACCTCATTCCTTTCACCATATCATAGCTGTGTCTTACAAATTTCCTAATTCTTCCTTCTTTTCTGTGGTCAGGAGAAACAAACATAGTACTCTTTAGATATGCCTTGTATAATTGAGGATGACAATGCTAGAAAGGAATGTCCCCAGAAATAAACCCTGTGGCATTTCAATAGGCACTGACATTTTCCTGTCAGTTTCTGTAACTACCATTCTATCCTTTGAGCCAGTCAACCAGTGTCCTACCTATTTCACAAGTCTGGACCCCATTCTATATCTGTCAGCTTCACTACCAAATGTCCCTGAAGCAGGTTGATACAGGCCTTGATGAAGTGAGCTATGTTGCATTTACTGGCCTTTCCCTGTCCACCACAGTGGAGATCCAGACTTAGGATTACACCAAGATGGAATGGAAAATGTTTTTATACTCAAAATTAGACTATTACATGACAAGAAAGTGAGTACTTAGGTCATGAGACTAACAAATTAGTAGTTACCAGCTTCTTTCTTCGACTGGCTTTTATTTACTATAAGCAAGATCTAATCATACAACACCAGTCCAATCTGAAAATAGATATTGTACAGTCCTATAACTAGTTCACCAAACATCATTGCCATCTCTTTTACTTATTTTTTTTCTATATTTTTCTTTAATAAATTATAAAATCCTACTTAGTCAAATAATTCCTAAAAGGGTAACATGTGAAGAAAATCTTCAAACTTCATAGTTAGAGGCAAGATATAGCATAACCTGTCAACCTGAAAATCATGCCTTTGGAAGGTAGGAAAAGGTAGAGAGTCTAGAGAAAACACATGTAGACATGGGCAGAACACATAAAAATTTACCTTTACAGCATTCAGATGCTAAAATTAAACTACTGAACATGGCACTGAAATCAGTGGCACTAACCACTGAAATGCTGCACAACTACACAGCATCTAGATGCCAAACTCAGACTCCTGACCACGGCACTGAGAAGCAGTGGCACAAACCACTGAACCACTGCGCACATGTACAGCAGCCAGATACTACTGCAATGCTCCTGCCTCTTTAAGAACATCCCACAGCAAGAGTATTTTTTTATCTGTATTGTTGTAGTTGTTTGCATCTTTTATGGCTAGAAATTATAGATTGAATTCTGTTATCATTTGCTAGTACTTTGTATCCCTGGCTGCTGCTTCAGAATCTGTTTCTGCAAGATGGTCTACCTGTAGGTTCCTTTATGTTGGCTAAATTTGGTTATCTTTGAGCCAGGGAGACAAGGCTACTCAATCTGCATACAGGTTGTCGACCAGCAATGTCAACTCATTTGGTCACCTTCCTGTGTAAAGCAACACTTGCAAGGGAGGAAGAATGAATTGCCCCATTTATGGCTTACATGAAACACGGAGCCCTGTTGTTTACAAACTGGAATAAAGTGCATTTCTCATGAAGCTGTGATCCTGTCACTAAGAAATAAATACAGTTTTTGAGTGCTGGCCAAAGTAAACAAAGAGAAAATATTGGGAAAAGCTGACAGTTTAGACAGGCTGAAGGGCAAAGTGTAGTTTGGTTGCCTGTAAACAAAAATAGCTGTTGTAATTTCCTAACATAATAAATGTTTCTTATGGGCCTGATTATCACAATTAAAAAGCACTGACTATAAATAACTACTGAGAAAGTTACAGATCCTTTTGTTGTGAAAGCCTGGTGAGAAAATGCTTTAAACCACAGTAGGAGCTATGATGGTGCCTCATTTTCTGACATAACATTACATGGTACCATTTGCATACAAATTAGTAGATGGGTTGTGGACACTTCTATATGTAGAATATATTTGCTTAGGAATGGTAAATTGTAGTAAGCTACTTGGGAAGCCATCTTGGTTTAATCTAATTATATATCACTCTCTGCTGAATATTGCATAAAGGGTAGTTCATGATTCCATTCCTACATAGGAAGTAGACATATCCTTTTGTGTACATTTGTGTGTGCAGGTATGAGAATGGCTGTCTGTGGGTAAGGGTGATTATACCAGCAGTATTAGAAAGTCAGGTCTCCTGGTTTGTCTACCATATCCAAATGGTAGGCTGAACTGTGTTTCATGAAATGTCACTATTTTCTCCTTTATCTGTATGCCTTTTTAATCAACAATGGCAGTCACATCAATTTTTCACAAAACTGTACCATGAAATCTCTTATCACCTATATCATTCACCAGTTCCCATCCTTTCATTTCCATACAATATCCCTAATTTGTACAAAGCACATCAAATAAATTTCAAATCTTCCTTCTTGCCCTTTTGCATCCCCCAGGCCCTGAATAATCTGTAAACAATGAGTTATGTCACTGAAAATTCTAATAGTCTGATTTTCTATATAAAAAACCCTTTGCTTCAATTAGACAAACAACTCTAGGGTTACTCTACCCTGACTAATATAGTCCAAGTGAGGAGCTCTTTCTTCCTATATGACAAAATGACTACCTCCTTACAGCATTCACTCCCATCCACCCTGTCAACCTCTTCTTGCCCCCCCCCCATTTATTATCTTTATTACCTCTCCAAATTTTTTTCATCCATTTCCTGCATTTGTTATCCCCATAATCCAAAATTATTGTTTCAAGCCTATTTTCCTTCCCAATAATGAAAATGTCTCTCCTCTAAGCTCCATCACCCCTTTCACTTCAACTCCAAGCAGGCAAAATTCCCACTTTTCCCACCACCTTATCAAATTTTTTACTTCGTAACCCATCACCATACTCCAAATACCTACTATAACTTTACAAAACCACCACGTATACACTTCCCTGTCAACACATCCTCAGCACTTTGCCTATGTCCACCAACCCTTCTTCTTCAACTATAGTTGCATCTTGTACCACTGATAGAACTGCTTTCAGTAAACATTCCCTATTGGTCACACATGACTTAGCTTCCTTACCTATTCCCCTATACTCTCTCAGACAACTCTCCTCTTGAACACACATCACTCTCCCTACTTGATTATGCCCTTAAATTGGCCATAGCCTCATCCGCCAACTTGTTTTCTAATGATTTATAAATCACTCTTCTTTCCCTTCCTATATTTTCATCTATTTTCCTGAGCCCTGCCACTGGCCTTCATTATCTGGTAGATCCCTTCCCATTCTACCATTCATAACCTGATTTATTATTCTGATTAACCCTTTCTAAAAATGCCTTAATTTATAACCTGCTCTACATTCTCCAAAACTCTACTGCATGGCAACCATTTCCCCTGCCCTAAATGAAAGTATTCCTTTGTTTCTTTAAACATTAGGAAACACTCCCTCTCCTGACTGTTTCCATTAACAAATATCCTTTCTTGTGCTCTTTTGTATAATGTAGCAACTCCATTGACCCATCTCACCTCCACTATAACATGTCATATAATTGCAAATATATGTGTGTGTGTATATATATTTTACTGACTTGTGTGATCAAGGCCTTTTGAATATCCATCAATCTACCCCATCCATCATTCCCTCACCTTATTATTCAACCTGTCCCACAAAATCCAACATCTTTCTCTTCCCCCAACAAAATCCAACCTGGTTAATTCTTGTAACTCTCAATAATACCTTAGCAGTCATGATGGTGGCAAAAACTTATATTCACATTGCCTAGTAAAATGAGACTATAATTTCTAGGGTCTTGTACATTCCCCTTTCCCTTAGACCTACTATTACCACAATTTCATAAATGGAATCAGACATTGCCTGTCTGACTGAAATATCACTGAACATCCTTAAAAAGTATTGCTTTATTTGCAAACTTACCTCATAATAAAAAATTATCAGACGTCTTTCAGACCTTCCTATCTTTCCTTATTTCCTTCTGCCAGGTGTTGTATAACATAGTACCTCCCAATCCCCATCATCCTATTTATATCCTCCCTGTCCTCCAGTGCAAGTGCTACTCCATCCATGTCTCAAATCTTCTGTTTAACAGTCATGTCTTTATATAGTTCATTATAAAAACATGAACAATCTTTTTTGGTGTCCTTATTGGAATTGTACTTCTGCTTGGGTTCTTTATCCCCATCATCCAAGCCCTTTTTTTTACATATTTTAAAGTTTTAATATTAAACTCCTGCATTGGCAACCATATGGATCTCTTCCTCTTCATCTCTATCTCTAACTTAGTCTCTTCCATCTCCCTAAACTCCTTTTTCATAGCTTGCACATCCACCCACAACTCAAGCCTCCCCTCCTCTAACGTTCTCACTGTACACTTAATTTATTTTAACATCTTTTAATTTTCCTCCTCCTCAATCCCACTATGCCAATAGTCTTTAAATACATGCCGTTTCTGTGTCATCTGAGGTGCTACCATAGCAAAACAGATTCAAATATTGATTTTTCCTTCTTTCAGAATGTCTGCATCTTTGCAAGCAATGTTTGGCTCTGTTTAATCTGTAACATGTCTGTCTCATGCATGCTGTCTTATGACTTTGTCTCTGTGTCTGAGAAAAAAAAAGATGACAGAAATAATATAAAACCTGTATTTGAAATGCTGCATATAATTATGATACACAAAGGTATGGAGACAGGAAAACCAATGGCCATAAAAAATGCAATAACAATGTACTTCAAAGGGATAGCTGTCCAGAGCTAGAGAAGGAAGAAGTCATTAATGTGTGAACAGTTAAAAGATATGATATATCATGTTTACTGTTAGTAAGTCTGTTTTACTGTTCTTCTGTGTGGAAAATGAACTAATGTAATCTGAATGAATACAGTTACACCTGATTTTTTTTTCCTGTGGGGAAAGGAAATTATGTCATTTGATGACCCCTGTTTTTTTTTTTTTTTTTTGTGTAAACTATCTATATATATATATATATATATATATATATATATATATATATATATATATATATATATGTGTGTGTGTGTGTACAGAGAGAGAGAGACAGAGATTTGTGTAAAACTAAAACCAGAGGCTTGACTGTCTTGTCTTGTCATAGCTGTGGAGACCTTTGTATATCCATGTAAGTACTTTTCTGCCTTGTACTAGTTTCTCTAACTTAGAATAATCTAAGCCAGTATTTCTTCAGTATGAGTCAATCAGGGTACTTCTTCAGCTGTAGAATAGACTTTTTCTGTACATACTTATACGTTGTTTTGACCTCATCACATTTACTCTTTATCAGCACCACTTTCTTTATTGTTTAAGTAAAGCCTTATTTATGCTCATTTAAAGCTCTTGTGACTTGCATTTAATATTGATTTATGTATTTCTATTTATAATATAAAAAGGAGATATTTAGCTGTAAAGTTGGGCAACTTGAGGTATCTGCCTTCAAAAGCCAAATTGCTCAAGTATACTTAAAGTGGGAGATTAATCCTTGTAATCATATATTTGGCTAAAATCAAGGGTGGTTAAAAAACCTAAATGTAACTGTGTGTGTGTGTATGTTTGTGTGGGTGTGGGTATGGGTATGGGTGTATGCACATGCATGTCCATGTGTATGTTTGGCGGGGTGGGAGTTTCTGTTTATGTAAAACTTATTTGTTCTCATGTTAAGGGGCACTGAAAGATACTTAGGTTCACAAACAGAATGATAAGAAAGGGGCCTTGGCTGCTAGGCGTAAAGCTCAGCTCCGCAAGTGATCAGTATGTAGTCCTGGTATGGGTGTAGATGTTGGAAGGACATACCCAGGACAGCAGTGTATATGCCTTCTATGTTTTAGAGCCAGGTTACATTTTTTTAACTGATTACTAAATTAGATTTATATGCACTTTTCTTTACTTTAACCTTTAGAGTGCCTGTGGTTTGACATGGGAAACTCTGGTAGCTATCAGACCTATCTGGGACAGTAGAGCAGATATCAAGATTGTAGGCCCTTGTCTCTCATATACCTAGGTGGCATTTTGGATGGCATTGGTGGGATTCAAACCTCATCAATGCCAGTTATCAGTTACCCCCCAAAAGGAGAGATATCTATACCAAGCGATTGCAGCCCCCCAAACATCTCCAACGCCCAAGTGAGAACTGCTCTCTCCAAAGCAAAAAACACAGCATCCATGGGACCTGATGGTGTCCCCGGCAGTGTGCTCCACGAACTCAACTAGGAATTAAACCCACAGCTAGGACAGCTGTTTAATCATAGTCTTACCTCTGGATACGTACCCAGGGAGTGGCGCACTGCAACTGTGGTCCCACTTCACAAAGGCGGTGCCTCCACCGACCCTGGAAATTACCGGCCCATTAGCTTGACAAGCCTTATCTGCAAAGCCATGGAGAGGATCATAATGGACCTCATAAATAAAGACATAGGGAATTTGCAGACTTTGGATCTATCCCAATTTGGCTTTGTCAAAGGCAGATCATGCCTTCTAAACTTGGTTGACTTTTCAAACAGTCACCAAAGCCATTGATGAGGGAAAGGCAGTCCATACAGCCTACCTCGATCTGGCGAAGGCCTTCGATACAATACCCCACTCGGGTATCATTGAAAAACTCATCAGCTTAAATGTTAACCCATACATCACAAGATGGGTTGCAAACTGGCTGAGTGACAGAACCCACAGGGTCAGAGTTGCTGGCGCCATGTCAGACTCAAAGCCTGTCACAAGTGGTGTACCACAGGGCTCAGTCCTGGGCCCACTCTTGTTTGGCATCTACTTTTCCAGTACAAGCAAACACAGGAGGGTTATGGCTGACAAAGTTTGCAGATGACTGCAAACTGGGCCATAGTAAAAACACATCTGACACAGATATCCTTCAGAAGGGTCTCACAGAAACGGATAACTGGTGCCAGAGCCATGGCCTAAAGTTAAATGCCAAAAAATGCATAGTCATACCCTTCGGGAAAAACAAGGTTACCCCTAGCTACCAAATAGGTGGCAATCCACTGAGCACAGAAGAAGTTATCAGAGACCTGGGGACCTAGGTTGATAATAGTCTGTCATTCGACACCCATGTAGCTAAAGTAGTTAGGAAGACCTTCTACATTGCCCACCTTATCATGAAGGGATTCTCATCTAGATCAAGGGAGGTCATAGTCTCCCTATACTCATCACTCATCAGACCAATGATTGAGTACAATGCCCCATTCGGAATGTATCTGACCCGACACTTGCAGCAGCTGGAGAGGCCACAAAAGTTCCTCACCAAAAGGATAAAGGGTCTCAAACATCTGTCCTATGCTGCCCGACTGAAAGAACTCCAGCTCTATTCAGTCGCACCGCTTGCTCAGAGGTGACCTTTGCCTAACATACAAGGCCATGTCAAACCCAGATTTGATGAATATGCTTCACCTCAAAAATCTAGATCCGTCAGAGCCACAAGGGCGGAGACTTAAACCTCGACACGGCTATTAATAGGACGTGCTGGAGGGATAGATTCATCACCCAAAGACTCCCTATGCTGTGGAATAAAATCCCGGTATATGTGAGGCAGAGCACCTCGCTGGCCTTGTTCAAGGGAAATCTTGACCAATGGATGGGAGATCGCAGATATACCCCAGGGATTACCTCAGTGTCACTGCTCGACAGAGGCACAGCAAAATAATGGGTATAGCTCCCCATACTAAAGGGGTGGCGTAAGCCACAAAACTATGGGCTAGGCTTGTAAATGCCCTAGTATGAACCTATGAACCTATATACACATATATTTCATAGCAGTGTTTGGAAAACCCTTATTATTTATGAACTGCACACAGCAACATAGACTTCACAGTAGTGTATTTTTGCAGTAGTGTATAACACATCTGCTATCCTATCACCAGCTACACAGCTACTGTACAATTGCTGAGTTGACTGCCATTACAACACAATAGAGCAGGGAAAAGCTATGCAGTAACATACACCAATTGCTTAATAAATAAGTTTTCATGCCACGCTGTGCTCTGCCATCATGCCTGACCATGATTCATAAACATTTCATTGTCATCCTGACCCCTTGTTGGAAAGGGATGAAGCCCTGATTGTTACCCAGGTGCCCTGTGTTTGGTTAGCAGCATGGGTAATGGATGAGCCAGTTGGGGAAGAATGGATTAAGCAGCCATCGGGGGGTGTCTGGCCTGACACATAGATGATGCCTACAGGTTATGGAAGGCTTGTGCTGTTAAGTAGTGCATGCACATACTGCTGAGTCAGGATGATGTGGATGGACACACACACACACACACACACACACACACACACACACACACACACACACACACACACACACACACACACACACACACATCATTCCCCACCCAGGCAGCTATTGCAAGTCAGCTACCCACTTATGGGGAGGGGTCAGTGATATGGGGCAGGGACCTCCACTGGACCAGTACACCAGTCCACTCCCTAATGCCCGACTCTCATCTTCAATGGAACAAATGGGCCAGTCAGGTTCCTAACAGGAACAAGTAGGCTGAAATGCTCTTGTCCAGTTCATGGATGCTGGGCTCAATTCTTTGGCGTAACAAATGAGCTGATAGGGCACCAGAAGATGAGCTATTGAATAAGGTCCTAGAAGAGGTTAATTAAAATACTTCATATGCATTAGGCATGATGATAGAACTATGGTCATTATCATAATATGGTAATAAGGGACTTGGTGTTGTGTGAGCCTTCACTAAGCTGGAGCTTGGCATCATCATCATATCAAGGGAAGGCTGCTTGTACTAAAGGGAACCTTGCTGCTGGTAGGGTATGTGCTCCTTTCTTTTTTATTTTTTTTTAAACAGAGCTCATGTGTTATTTATTTCTGTATTTTGGGTAGCATATTAGCAAAGAAGAGGGATTGTTGCACTGCTAAGCATAGCACTAAACAGACTGTACATGGCTGGAGTCACATATGTTACCTTGTTGATAGCGTCTGGTACACCAATATGTTGTGCTTTTGAATCACAGACAATTGGAAAGAAAGGGAATACCAAGTACTATAGCTAAAAAATAGGGTAAAATGCATACTGTGTACCATGTTTTATGAATTGCAAAGGGCTTTGGTAAGCTGTTCTCAGGCTCACCAACCGTGCTTCCATGATGCATAATTGTTATGAATTCAAGGAGTCGCTAACTGTCAAAGGGTCTGTGGATATCTATCCACCTCTCAGTGCCCGGTACTCTCTTCTTCTTCTGCTATGTAGTAAATGCAGCTCTCAGCCATGTCTATTGGGATTGCAATTACTAACTACTTGCTTTAGTCACCAGAGAGCTCCCTTTCCCTAGCTAGTGTAAGTCAGAATTTAATCATCTACTCAGAATAGTGGGCATTCAGTCACACAAGGCTTTATTATAATGTATACCCTCAGGTAAGGATAACTTAATGCTAAGAAAGACAAAGGGATAAGGAAGAGGAAATGCTAAGATAGTGTATACAAAGACACTTAAGTAGTATTTTAACAGAATTTCTAAATTTAAGAGCAGTATGACTTAGTTAAAAAAAAAAAAGGGTTTGATAGCACCTATTTTGTCTAACATGACAAAGCAATGACATGCCATAACACTGTTGTTTTATTTTCCATGTGTCACATATAATATTGTCAAATAATAATTCAAGCTAAAAGAATATGTGTGTGTGTGTGTGTGTGTGTGTGTGTGTGTGTGTGTGTGTGTGTGTGTGTGTGTGTGTGTGTGTGTGTGTGTTTCTGCGTGCACGAGTGCGTGCGTTGGGTGTGCGTGTGCGTGTGTGTAAGTAGATAACATTTATGAGATCTTCACTGAGTGCCTTTGCAAACTTTGAAATCCTTAGATTTAAAGGGTAAACCTGGTATGGCACATAAGAAGGCTATGGCATATATGCAAATTTTCACACTTTATGAAAATACTTTACACTTCCACTAGACACTGATAATTTGAAAGCCGTCTCAGCTTTCCAGTTTACATTTTCTAAAATGTTCAGTTCACTTCTTGCCCTATTAAACCAGGGTTCCAAATTCAAAATAAATTGCATACCATTCAGGTATTCATTTTAGAGGCAGAGATTTACAAATCAAAATATAAGCTAGTCAAAAAATGGCTCTGAAGTGACTTTTGGAAGCTGCTGTGTTTCAAGCAGATTTGTTAGCTTTTGCCAACATTAATGTCTTCCCGTACGACTAGATCTCTGAAGATTAATGCTGACTGGACAAGTGGAAAAAAACACTTGAGTTACAGTTCTGAAAAGAACAAATTGTCTCACTGCCCCAACCCTGCAAATATGGCATTGATTTTATTTTGTGCTTCCAGAACAGGTTAGGCAATTCTCACCTTATATAACCCTCTTACTGCAGGAGCAATGTTTATTTGACTGCAGTCCAATTACAAGCCAGAAGCTGTGGTATACCTAATACTACTCTGTGGTTTCTACCCTAATTGTCCTCATTCACTCTATTTACATTTTTAAAATTCATGTCTGAAAAAGAAACCAGAACATGCTACTACCAGAGTTAGACTTGTGGTTAGCTCTCTAGTATTGTATCGTAACCCCAACAAAATGTTTGAATTTCTTTGAAGACACACTTCATATGCACCATGTAGATTAAAGTCGAAATAACATGAACATGAAAGGTATGGTTTTCCAATGTATCTAAATCATTACCTTAATGTTAAAATAGCACAGGCAGAATTCAATTAAGTTGTATGCTGGGCATAATTTACATTTTCCATCCGAAGCCAAAGAAGTCCTCTAACATACTGCATTTGTTCCAGAGCAACAAACAACTGCTATACTCCTAAGGAAGTACTAAATGTGCAACACACAAGTGTGTTATATAAATGCTGATGGTGAAAATATGCATAGATATGGGGCAATCTACTTCATTAGGATTCAGGATAGTTATAGTACAAGCGCAGTTTGTATAAAAGAGGCTAACGTGACAAAATCCAGTCCAAGGCTAGCAGTGCACTAACATAGATTTAGATATTTATCAGTATTTTTACAATATGGACTGCATATGATCACTTATGTTATGAATGTGGAAATGACAGAACAATGAACTTGGAGATGTAAGATCTGGCCATAGGTGGCATTATGACAATTATGTATTTACATAGCATGGTAAACTTAGGCATGTCAGCTTTGGGCATCATTTGTGTCTTGTAGTCATTTGTTTCACAACTTTTTAACAGACATAGTCAGAGAATTATTTTTTTGTGTATTTTTGGATATATTTTCTTCAAATATCCCTGCCAGAGAAGATAGAATAAGTGTAGAAGTTCTGAAGAGAAAGACAGGCATATGATGCATTCATGGAACTACTTTCTGCTTCCATGAAATAGTTATTTCACATTTCTTGAGGAAGTTGTGGCCTATGCCAAATGCAAGACATTATTACTCCTTCATTTGTTGAGTATGCAATATTCCAGGGTGTATTATCAATATTTGTGCTTTACTATACAGACACAGTAAGGTAAGTGTTGAAACATCAATGCATTGGATCTTGCCAGAATAACATGTCTCCTCCTCTGGCACATCATGGTTCATCCAGGAGATCTGGAACCCAAAGAAGCAGGGCACAAGTTAGAATGAGCATTGAGATAATTATGCCCGGTGGAGGGCAACGCCACTTGTAAATATCATTTAAGAAGTGCAGCTGTACTGTCTCAACTGGTTGACTGTGCAGCCCAGCACCACTAGTTAAGTAGTTTGTGTCTACATCCCAGCTGTTGTAGTTGTGTCAGGTGTGAATTTATTTGGCAGATATTTGTTAAGTGTGAGATGTCACAGGTCCTGGTTCTTGCTCTTTCGCTGTGCACAATGTATGTGTTTCCTTTAAGAGATGTTGTACAAGTTAATTGTATTCTTTATCATGGCTAAGCTGATGGAATTTAGCTCTACCTCTCTTTTTGTTAGGTACATATGTCTAATTTTAGAACTCTGAAAGACTGTACAGGGGGGCCAGTGAATACTGGATGGATTCATGTCATCTTAAACTCAATTTATCAAAAGCTGAGGTCATGCTGGAATATGCCACTGTGAGTCAACAGTGAACTCTTCTTTCTACTCTCATCTTTTACAGCGATACTAGATTGATGTTACTAGATCAATGTTTAAGCCTCATGTATGTGGTCCAGAGGTGATACTTGAAAACTCACATTAAAATTCTGGTGCCAGCAGTGGTAAATTCCTCTTATTATATTCTAAAGAACAATTCAAACACCTTATTCCTTCCTCATACTTGCATGCAAAGAATTCATGAGACCACTTTTTGCATCAGGATAATAACTTATTTTCCACATGTTGAGGAGGTCGTACCTATGCCAAATGCAAGGTGCAATTAATCCCTGAATTTGAAAAGGTGTTATGGACTTACTGTATGAATGTACCAGTATATAATAAAAAGCCTGGTGCCTTCCTGTTTAGATTACTGTAATGTACTTGATCTTCGGCTTACTGCTAGTAACTTTAGTTCCCTCGGACTTCTGCAGAGTTCTACTCCAGAGAGCTGATACGTGCTTCTTTCACCTGTTACATCAGACCGTGGTGCAAGCAGTGTTTGACTTTTTCGTTAGTGGTGGTTATGACACTGGGCAGGATTCACGAAGGCTTGCACGGAGTGTAAGAGACGTGCAACACTCCATGCAAGCCTCGCGATCCAAGAACAGCCCTAAGCTCCGTGTAAGAGACCAGCTAAAATGTCTCTTACACGGACTGGGCGTGGACATGCTAAATACCTCACTTGCATCCAAAAGGTATGCAAATGAGGTATATTAGCGATCCACGAAGCAGAAACCAGTCCGTGTAGGAGACGTTTTAGCTGCAGAAATGTACTCAGTTGACAACTGAGTACATCTCTGCAAAATCAACAACGGAGCGATGTCAGCTCCAAAAAAAGGTTGCATATGAGTCAGGTAGCATGCCAATGGCCAAATATGTGGCCATTGGCAAGATAACCCGATGCAAAAATATAAAAATAATGTTTTTTTTTTTCGGAAATTGCCGATGTTTAAACCCAGCGCAGCTCCGCGCAAATGGGCTGTGCTGTATAAAACTATAAAAAAGAAGGTTATAAACCCACAAATGTGGGTTTAATGCAATACACGGAATGACAATGCAGGGACCAGCAGACAAAAACCAACATGGCCACCGTGTAGTGGTTGCTAAGGGGGGAAGCTGAGCCTAAGACATGTAACTAAGCATTAGTAGGCAATCTCATGTAAATGAGGGTTAGGATACTGAATCCCACAGTCACATAGCAAATGAGCACTGTCTGAGTAGTGTAAGAGATAGAAAAGGGGGAGGAATAGAGTAGGAGATAGGTGACATCACAGGGGGGAATGGTAGACAGAAACGCAGTTCATTGGAGGCCAGTGTAACATGACAGATGACAGGCACAGATCATGGAAAGAGGTGTGCCACTAGAGAAGTCATGGAAAGGCAAGAAATGGAAGGTGTACACTGTTACCTAGACCAAGGTTTCTTGCTGGCCGTGCATGCGCACGTGTGCACGCAATGAAGCGCGAGTAAGGCAGTGTGCGCGCGTGTAAGGCAGTGTGAGCATGTGGGAGCGTGTTGGGAGATGCTTAACACTGTTTGCGTGGGTGTGCACGCATGGAAGGCAGTCTGAGGATATAGGAGGCTGTTGGCAGACGTGTAACAGTGTTTGTGTGGGTGTACACGCGTGTAAACCTGAATAAGAAGATCCTTAACCGTGTAAGCACGTGTGCACGCGTGTAAGCCACTGTGAGTGTGTTTCACATAGTATGCAACCTGCTCCCCCCTGAGGAAACAGAGAGGAAAAAAGGAAGCAACAGAATTAATAGGAAGCTAGCAGGGATAACTGCTGAAGCTAGCAGGTGAAAATAATTAGAAGCAGGCAATTACACAGGCAGAATAGTAGCCCAGCCCAGCACTTAAAACTCTGCAAACAGAGTGCAGGATGTTCTCAATAAGAGACACTGCAAGACAGGAGTAAGCTAATAGAAGTGAAAACTGAAAAAGCTGAACTCAGAGCAGAAATGCTAGGGGCTGCCATAGCTGTCATAATGAGACATAGGCGACTTGCTGAGGGTGGTGACAATGCAGAAGGTGCCAGACAACCCACAGTGAGGAGACGGAGAAGAGTGTACAGGCCCAGGGTCACCTACCACGGGTTACATGAGCTGGAGATTGTAGAGTGCTATAGAGTGGACAGAGAGCTCCTGCAGCAGATTGTTGAGCTGTGCAGGCCACGCCTCACACACAGAACCAACAGAGGGGAACCCATCCCAGTGGAAACCAAGGTATGTGTTGGCCTAAGAATACTAGCAACAGGTACCTTCCAGAGACCAACTGGCGATATGATGGGGATATCACAGACATCAGCCTCCAGGGTACTACACCAGTTCCTGGATGCCATGTCAGCACATGTCGGTGATCATGTATATTTCCCCAATGCCCGTGAGGTATTGGCCAGCAATATGTGTCTCTTCCAGCAAATAGCGGAATACCCTGAGGTACTGGGTGCTATAGACTGCACGCACATACGCATCAAAGCACCAGCAGGAGAGCGGGGTAGAGCCTACATAAAACGCAAGGGCTTCCCCTCCATCAACTGCCAGGTCGTGTGTGATGCCCAGGGAATAATAATGAATGTGTGTGCTGGCTGCCCTGGGAGTTATCACGATTCCCACATCTGGCATCTGACGCAGCTGTACCAGACATTTGCCAATGGGGACATCCCACACGGACACCTAGTGGGGGATGCAGGTTATGCACTGGAGCCGTGGCTGATGACACCCATCAGAAACGCACACACACCTGAACAGGAACGCCATAATGAGGCACACGCACAAACATGTAATGTGATAGAGCGTGTGTTTGGGCTGCTCAAGTCACGGTTCCGGTGTCTGGACACATCTGGTGGAGCCTTGCAGTACACACCAACTACATGTACCCAAATTGTCATGGTATGTGCCATGCTACATAATATGATCCTGTGAAAACAGCTGCAGCAGGACCAGCATAGGGCAGGGACAAACAGCCCCCCACCATTGCCAAGGCCATCACAGGCAGAGCGTGACTCGGAGGAGGAACAACCTGAGCCTGCCCCAGTAGGCAGAAGGAGGCATGCCCAGTATGCCCTGGCCTTGGCAAAGAGGCAACGCATAGCACATGCACTGGCTCAGTAGGAACCCTGGGAATGATACCCCTCTCTGACTCACTCATATAGTAAAATGGATGCCTAACGTGACACAACCTGCTCTCAAACATGTACAGGGAAGTGTAATATGCGCATCCGACAGAGGCAGCCCTGCTGCACCACCTGAGGCATGAATGCTATGTGTTAAGTAATGTAACACCAACTACCATATGCACACCTGAGGGCCCTGACTAACAACCTACCCTCACCAAGTATCATGCCACAACATGACAACGAGATGACCAAGTGCAACAATTGCCTGAAGTATCGCAGTTATCCAAAGGGGACCCAATGTGTGCCAGTCTGGGATGACATGCTGAGCATGACAAGATGCACCACCTGCCAGGACTGGCATGCACCTATCAGTGCAGGCCGTATGGATACTGGCAAAGGCTGTTGTCACCCACAGTGCGCCCTGAATAGGTAAGGCTCAAAACACAAACCTATCTCCAGAGGTACCAGAAGGGATAAGAATAAGATAAGGGATAAGTTGAATCAGCAAGATGCATGCAGTCTAAACACACCCAGTATGGTGAATGTTGATAACTGTGGTGTAACAGAAAACTGAGGCAAGGCTCACAACAGCACCCTAACACTACCAGGTTACACCTCATACTGTGCTGTACAGCCTCAGAACTTGGACCAAGCTACAAAATGATGGTGACTAGCAAGAATTCTCAAGGATAACCACACCCCCATGTCGGTACCACAACAAAAAGCAGCATGGACTAGCCATGCTCAAGTAACAGTGGCTACAACTGCCCCCCAGTGTATAGCCTGCTACAGACTACTGTACCAACACCAGGAACTGCATCCGGCCTATGCTGGAATACATGAATATATCAAGTCCTCAAACCCACATTATATTGGGTGACTGCAAATACCCAGACATAGACTGGGAGCATTATACTAGCTCCAACAGTGTCGGACAAAGGTTCATAGAATCCACAAACCAAAAGGCCCAGGAACAACGTACCACTCCCACAAGAGGGTAAGTATACTGGATGTGATAATCAGCAACATGGGTACTGGATGTCAAGATGAGAAGTGTATTGCTCACTGGTAAAACCAGACCATAGAGTAATCACACTGGATATACAAATCCTGACCACAGTCCCTGGCTGGGAAACCACAGTGGAAAACATGTGTTAAGCAATATCTGCACTCCTCCAAACTGATGTGGAATCCATTAAAGGTCCGTGCAGGTGCAAAATATGGGCCACACCTCAGAACCTGTAATACAGCCATTCCATGAACACTGCCAGGAATGCTTGGATTATGCAGTCCTAAATTAAAACAAGACACAGTGCCTAAATCTGGCATGGTGGACACCAGCCATAACGAAAACATGCAAGAGAATGAGGAAGCTACTACATGATAGAGCAAACATGAACAATGAAGTAATCACTGATCAGTAGTATGGCAATAAAATCTGTCCACACATGCAATCCACTAAGGCCAGCCACAACAAGTGGAATCTGTGAATCCTGAGGCAATGTCACACCTGCCCCAAGTACACAGACAACCCCCAACACCACCCAAGAAATACAAACATATGTGAGAGATGCAACCATCCATCCAAACTGGAGGCTGAGCTCCCTCAACTCAGTACTCCCAAAACAAGTCAGTAGGAGAAGGTAACCACACACACTACAAACACAGTCCCACATAGACCTATCACAACTGCAAACCAAACACATAAACACAGACAAACATTCCCGGAGGCACAAATTACAAACACAGCACACCAACAGAGGCCTCTAAAGCAGACACCCAATCAAACAGCCTCCAAACATAGCACATGCAACACATAGCACACAAAGCTGGTGTGCCAAACAGTCACAGGCCAGAAGGAGAAACAACATGCCTGATACAGTTGTAATAGGTGACTCCATAGTCAGACACACTGCTGTCCCGCACACCAGACTGAACAAGGGAAAGGGTACAGTAAGCTGCCTGTAGGCTGCCACAATATGCCACATAACAGAAGTATGTAGGTCACTCCAAAGCAAGTAGAAATATGATGCAGTCATAGTCCATGCTGGTGCGAATGACCTGAGATATACCGCCCTAGACTACATGAAAAGAGACATAGATGAGCTATCTGATTATGTAGTCCAGGCCAGTATGACACTCACCGTTCGCAGCATCCTACCCTTACCAAGAGTAATGCCACAGTACAAACATGGAATGATCAGTCACACTTGGCCATAAGGCACACTTACTGGTGTTATTCCAAGGGGATGCAATGTCTGTCCGCTTGGGATGTCATGCTTGACAAGCCACGCAGCTGTCCTTGGGATGGCCTGCACCTGTTACCCCGGGCGTCTGAATATTGGATAAGGCCTTTGCCACCTCCATAGAGCCTTTTGTAGGCAAGGCTGAAAAGACTGACCCACCACCCTAGAAAACATAAGTGGGAAGAAACATAAGGGAAATGCTGACCAATGCCAGATGTGTACACCCCAATATGCAAGCTCCCGAGGCCATCCCCAGAATGGAGAACATCGATGTCTGTGCAGTGACAGAAACCTGCTGCAAGCCTCCTGACAGCACACCAGCACTACCAGGTTATACCATGTATCATGTGTCATGGCCCCAAAACCTGGAACGAAACATAAAAGGAGGGTGAGTATCCGTAGTCAGCACAGACACCCATACATCCAGGTAACTGACAATGCACAAGGCATTGGAGTTCACACATGTGCAACTAACTGTAGGCAAGACTGCTGTGCAGTCTGTAGCATGCTACAGACCGCACTCTCACACACAATAACCCCACCCAGCTGTCCTGAAGACAATGGGCAGTATGAATGTCCCACCAAATAACAAACAAGGTACCACTAATTACCACATAGGTGGTAAACCAGTATGTATAGAAAGAGTAACCAGGGACCTAGGGACACAAGTGGACAGTAACCTGTTATGTGACACCCACATTGCCAATGTGGCTAGGAAGACTGTCTACATTTGACACCGTAGCAGGAAAGGAGTCACATCTACGGCAACAGAGGTCATTGTGCCCCATACTTTCCCCAATCACACCCATAATCCAGTACAATGCCTCATATGGGATGTACCTTACCTGACACCTGCAGCAGTTAGAAAGACCTCAAAGGTACCTCACCAAGAGGATAAAGGGTCACAAATACATGTCATATTCTGCCTGGCTGTAGACACCCCAGCTGAATCCAGTCACATACTGCCTACAGAGAGGCATTGCATGCCTGTTGTAGGAGGCCATGCCCAACACAGGAGTAATGGACATGCTCCACCCCAGAAAACACAAATCCATCGGAGCTGTGAGTGGGAGAGATATCAACCTCAACAAATAATAAAATAGGATGTGCTGGTGGGACAGATACATAATCCAGAGGCTCCCCACACCCTGGACCAGAATCCCATTCCATGTTAGGCAGAGCCCCTCACTGACACTCTTCAACAGGAATCTTGCCAAGTGGATGGATGATTGTAGAGTTACACTGGGGGTCTTCACTGTGTCATGTCCAGACAGAGGCACAGCCAAGCAAAACATAAATGGCCATAATATGCACATAGCAAGGGGTGTCAAAAGCCACACACACTCTGACTAGGCCAACAAATGCCCAGGGTGGATAGCCTAGTATGACCCTATGAACCTATGAAGATACAAATTGTACAGGACACTAAGGATAATCCCAAGGCTTTCACAACTGAAGGTAGGAACCATGTTGGGAATTCACAGATATGCCCTGAATCACACAAATATCACAAACACACACACATATTGCCCACATACATCCTGACAGGTGCAGTGCAACCCCCCCCCCAATGCAGAATATCTATCCCAGAAGACTGCTGGCCCCCTGACATTGCAGATGCTGAGGTAACAGCCAACATCTACAAAGCAAAACACACAGCAGCAATGGTATGAGATGTTGTCCTGGGCTTAGTGCAACATGGACTCCAAGATGAATGGAATGCCAAACCACACTACTGATCAATGTCAGCCTTACCACAGAATGTGTACCCAAAGAGCAGTGTACAACAACAGTGGTCCTTCTCAACAAAGGCGTTGCCTGAATGGATACTGAACACTACTACCCCAGAATCCTGAGAAGCTCGGTTTGCACAGCTATGGAAAGGATCAGCATGTACCACAGACATAAAGATATTGGGGACCTACTGACACCAGATCCAACCCAGTGTGGCCTTCCCAAGTGCAGATCCTGCCCCTAACCATGTGTGACTCAATTGAAACAGCCATTAAGGTCATTGATGAGGGCAATGTGCTCCACACAGTGTATCTGGACCTTGCAAAGGCTTCTATACAATACCCTATGTGTTCATTATAGATAGGCTCACCAGCTTAAATATAAACCCACATGTCAGTAGAGGGGTTGCAAACCAGACCAAGGACAGAACAGACATGGTCAGACATGCTGCAGCCATGTCAGACTACAAACCAGATATAATTGGCATCCCACAAGGCTTTGTCCTGGGAACACCCTTGTCTGGTATATATGTCCCATAGGTACAGGCAAACATGGAAGGACTGTGTCCGAACATGTCTACAGAGGACTACAAACTGCTCACCACATATGATCCACCAGCTGACACAAGCATCCCACAAAAGGGCCACTTAGAAACAGACAACTGGTGCCATAGCCATGTCAGCAAGCTAAGTGCAGAAACGTGTATAGTCAACCCCCATGGATATACAGTAAGTGCCCACCAATTACCACATAGGTGTGAACCCATTATGTAGTTAACATGTAATGAGAGACCTGGGGACACAAGGTGATAGATATCCTGCATTGGACAAACATGTGCTGTAGTGTTTACAGGAACATACCATATACCCACCTACTCACAAAGGCTGTCAGATCTAGATAAGGGGAGGTCATTGTGGCTCTGCAGTCATCCTTCATCAGCGGTACAATTGACTACAATAGCCCCTGTGGGATGTACCTCAGGAGACACCTCCATCAACTGTAAAGTCCCCAACAGTACCTCATCAGGAGTATCAAAGAGCTTGCACAGATGCCATGTGTTGCCTGTGTCGCTGGCATCAATGAACATGCTGCACCTTGTACAATCTGAATGGCAGCGAGCCATGCACATTAGAGACCTGAACCCCAGCACTGACTTACATAGGACAAGCTGTACTGTGTGCTCCATAACACAGAAGCCACCCCCAGCACAGGCTACCCATAGAGTCACATATCAATCTTCCTCAATAGGAACCCTGATGAGTGGATGGGAGATGGTAGATTTATCCTGGGTACCACTGTCATGTCACAGGTAGACAGAGGCACAGTATACTAACCATGACATATGTCATGGCAAACTCCATGTACAATGTGTGTTGAAGGACAAACATACTCTCCAAATAGCATTACACATGGACTAGGGCACATCGCTAGTGTTTGCAAATGTACACCTATGTTGTGGAATACACTACCAATGTTGGACAAGCCTGGTTTAAGTAGTTCATATCTGAACAGAATGCAACATGGTCAGATGTACACAACTGGCCCGTAACCAGGCTGTTGTGCCCACTATCGAAATGTAAAGCAGTGATAGCAGTAAAGCGTAGGATACTGCCCACCACAGTCAAAGTACTACCAGTACACTATACAGTACTACAGTGTTAGGTCAGTGTGAAAGGATGTTGACAACTGTATGCAAAGTATCCCATGCAAACACTGCAGGCACAGTATAACCCTGTTGTGTTCACACACAAAGCAGTTGTACCGTAACTACACAACATGACACACAACACACAACCATAAATGGGTGATAGTTGTTGAAGTTCACACTCATCCACAAACGTGGTGGGCTGCAGAGTCCAACATATGGAATGCTCACACTGGGCATGCTCACACACATTGACAACATGCCATGGGAAGGCTGAACTGGGCATGCTCACACACTTAGGCCAAATCTCGGTGTAGCAGTTGGACACACATAGCTGGTATTGTTATGTTGTATTCCAGGAACCAACCACATTATAGCAGTCTGCCCAGTGCACACAGCTAAATGACTACAGAGACATACGTAATATAGTGGATCCCTCCCAGATGCAAACATCTTCCACAGATGCACAAGTTGTTCATACAAACAGGGAATGCTATGGCAATAAAGATGTGCAAACAGTCTATCAGCAACAAATAATGTGCATTTCACAATTAAACATATGGGTGTAGGGTCAACACTAGGCTGTGTGCCCTAGGGAATGACAGCTTAGCCAGAGTGTGCTTGGTGTCTGCCTCCCCACAGGATGCACATTCCCCTTTCTAAACACAGATGATGTCAGCACCCTCTAAGTACAGCAGGAGAAAAGAAACTCCCCAGTAATCCGAATAGCGTGCTCTGCTAATGCGTCCGTCTCAGTTGTCATAACATAGTTAGGTAGGGGTGTCAAATCCTGCTAATGCTCAGTTTGTGTGTGTGTGTTTGTGAGTGGGGTTGGTGTGTGTGTAAGTCTGTGGGAGAGAAATGTCCCTTTTGGCAAATAGGAAAACACACTACAGGATGCACATTCCCTTTCTAATCACCAATGATGTCAGCACCCAATAAGTACAGCAGGAGAAAAGAAGCTTTCCAGTAATCCGAATAGCGCGCTCTGCTAATGCATCCGTCTCAAGTGCCATAACATGGTTAGGTAGGGGTTTCAAATGCGCAGTGTGTGTGAGTGGGGTTGGTGTCTGTGTAAGACTGTGGGAGAGGAATGTCCCTTTTGGCAAATAGGAAAACACACTACAGGATGCACATTCCCTTTCTAAACACCAATGATGTCAGCACCCAATAAGTACAGCATGAGAAAAGAAACCTCCCAGTAATGCGAATAGCGCGCTCCGCTAATGTGTCTGTCTCAAGTGTCATAACATAGTTAGGTAGGGGGTTGAATCCTGTGAATGGCAAGTGTGTGTGTGTGTTTGTCTGAGGGGGGTTTGTGTGTGTGAGGGAAATGTCCCTTTTGGCAAATAGGAAAACACACTACAGGATGCACATTCCCTTTCTAAACACCAATGATGTCAGCACCCAATAAGTACAGCATGAGAAAAGAAACCTCCCAGTAATGCGAATAGCGCGCTCTGCTAATGCGTCTGTCTCAAGTGTCATAACTTAGTTAGGTAGGGGTTTGAATCCTGTGAATGGTAAGTGTGTGTGTTTGTCTGAGGGGGGTTTGTGTGTGTGAGGGAAATGTCCCTTTTGGCAAATAGGAAAACACACTACAGGATGCACATTCCCTTTCTAAACACCGATGGTGTCAGCACCCAATAAGTACAGCATGAGAAAAGAAACCTCCCAGTAATGCAAATAGCGCGCTCCGCTAATGCGTCCGTCTCAGGTGTCATAACATAGTGAAGTAGGGGTTTGAATCTTGTGAATGGCAAGTGTGTGTGATTGTCTGCGAGGGGTAGTGTGTGTGAGGACAATGTCCCTTTTGTCAACTATGTGAACAGACTACAGGCTCTGGCACAAGATGTCTGTTGCTATGATGCCCCTTTGGAAGATGCTTGTGTCCGCTGAAGAGGCGATTATGGTGGCCTGTTTGCAGTCATCTGCATATTTGGACAGCCACAGTCCGTCCGTGTTGGCCTGTACCTCCAATAAAATATACCCAACAAGAGGGTCCCAGGACTAAGCCTTGTGGGACACAACCCGTAACTGTTGCGGGGTCTGGCATGGCTCCAGCAATGCTAACCATGTGGTATCTGTCCTTGAGCCACTGTGCAATCCATCTAGTGACATAGGGCCTTATATTTAAGCTGGTGACCTTCTCTAGAATGGCCAAGTGGGGTATTGTTGTGACGGCTTCTGCAAGGTCCAGGTAGGCTGTGTGAACCACCTTCCCCTCGTCAATGGCCTTGGTGACTGTTTCAAAGAAATCAACCGGGTTAAACCCGGTAGTGCTGGTGTGCTCTCAGTAGCCCTGAACCAGGCATCTGTAACTGCACAGATATCAATGTTTTCCATGCCAAGGAGTGTTTTGTGTGCACGCATCTGGAGGTTTAGATATCTGGCGTTGGGTAGCATTGCTCTTAGTTTCATATCCCTTGTGATACCTATGAAGGTGGGTTTGTCATTCGAGCCCTGCCTAACATAGGCACAATGGGTGTAGCAAGAGCCTTTGCCAATATCTGAATGACCAATGCAAACTGTACACATGTTCATAGGATGCAAGTGTCAAGGAATATGCTGCATGACCAGTATAGTCCTCCAGCATGGGTCCTCTGAAGTCATCCACCCCAGTCTACACAAGTGTAGAGTCTGCTTGTGCTAAACAAAGTCTGTGTGCAGTGACAACCTTGCCTGGGGGTGGAGATGGGATATGGATGTCCAGGGAAAGGTGGACATGGGCAGGTATCAACAATGGTGGTCTACCTCTGGTGTGGAACAGTGGGTACCCACATTGTAGATGGACATGTGCAATATGTATTAAACCATGTGGCTGTGGTGTGTGGTTCTGCCATAGCACATGGACCCATAAATTGTAGTGGCGGTAGGGTAAAGAGGTAGAGGCCTGAGTAGTTCCACACACAATATGCCTGTACCTGATGTTAACAACTGGAATGGTGTATGTGAATACCTGCATATCCTGGCACTGTTCCCAGGGAAGCTAGGTGTGTGTCCTGGATGTGGGTGTGGTGTGCTGGACTGGTAATGTTGTGTGTTACAGGTCCTGTGGTCCCAAAGCATGGTATAGAACATAACCTGCCAGTGCGATGTGCACATCTGACCCTGATGTAGGTGGCTGCATATGCATATACATGCTATCCCCCACCTGACAGGTAGTAAGACAACCACAAACCTCTGTGGAAATGAAGATGTCAGCACTCTAGAAATACTACAGGTGTAGAACAAATGCCCAGTAATTCAGATAGTGCACTCTGCTAATGCGTCGCCCTCAAGTGTCATAATATAGTTAGGTAGGGGGTCGAATCTTGCAAATGCTCAGTGTGTGTGTATGTGTGTGGGTGAGTGGGGTTTGTGTGTGTGAAAGGCTGTGAGAGGGAAATGTTCCTTTAGCCAACTGGGAGAACACACTACAGGATGCACACGCCCCTTTCTTAACACAGATGATGTCAGCATCCTATAAGTACAGCAGGAGAAGAGACGCCTCCCAGTAATGTGAATAGCACGCTCTGCTAATGCATCCGTCTCATGTGTCATAACATAGTTAGGTAGTGGTTTGAATCCAGCAGATGCCAGGTGTGTGTGTTTGGATTGGGGGGGGGTTATTGTGTGTGTGCAGATATGTATGAGAAAAATGCCCCTTTTGCCAACTGAGAGAACACACTACAGGATGCAGACGCCCCTTTCTTAACACAGATGATGTCAGCACCATATAAGTACAGCAGGGGAAGGGAAGCCTCCCAGTAATGAGAATAGCGCACTCTGCTAATGCGACTCTCCCGAGTATCGTAATGTAGTTAGGTAGGAATTTGAAACCTGTAAATGGCATGTGTGTGTGTTTGGATGTGGGGAGTTTGTGTGTGTGCATGTCCGTCTGAATAACATGTTAGTTTTGGCAATCAGGAGATCACACTACCTGATGCACATTACCCTTTCAAAGTACTGATGTTGTCAGCACCCTCTAAGTATAGCCAGAGACGAGGAACTATCTAGTAAACCGAACAGTGCGCTTTGCTAATGCGTCACTCTCACGTGTCATGACATAGATAGGTAGGGGAATGAATCCTGCATATGGCAAGTTTGCATGTGTGTGGGGGTAGTAGGGTGTGTGTAAATGCAAGTGTGAGGGAACAGATCCTTTTGGCAAATACTACTATACACCAGATGCTGCATACCCCACCAGTAAACACAGGGGATGTCACCACACTATCAGCACAGCCAGACAGGGCTGGTTGGCTAGTAATGCCAATAGTGTGCTCTGCTACTGTGTCTATTACCATCGTCAGAGTACAGATAGGCATGTTTGGGTAACCCACAACTATCACGTGTGGTTGTGTCACACAGTATGACCTTGTGCGTGTTTGTACATACCAATGCATGCCATCGCCTAACCCAGCAATGGCATTGCACACATGATGTATGTGTGTGACACATACACAGAAATACCTGTGACCTGCAGTAGTTACCATGTCTGACACATGCTTTGTGTGGATAAATGGTATTAGCAATGTATACCAATATGACTGTGTGTCCTAGTGTGCAGGGTCCGCACGTGGTATGTCCCTATACAGTGTGGGTGTCTATGGTGAAAGACCTACAGCAGGGGATACACATCTGGTCTGGCCCATATAGTGTACATGTAGTCAATGTGCAGGTGCTGTATGTTCCCACCTGTTGTGGTAGTGGTAACATGTCATTCCCCTGCATGTCGGTGACCACATGCTGTGAACTCTTCAGCTAGACTGTTGTAGCTACAGTAATGCTCACACACAATGTTCGGCTGGATGCAGTATGGCCTTATAAACACAGTTCATGGGACTGCCATATTGCCGGTGTTGTTATGGAGGATAGGTGGTCTTCCTGTGTATGTGAGGGTTGTGTGTGCCATGCTATGAACCAGATGGCAGTCTGACACACTGTCAGCTGCACCTGAGTAGGCCCTGATGGTTTGTGCTGTGCCAACAACCTGGAGGTGTGTGTATCTGTGCTAACTTGGGATACCACACCCCTATCCATGTGTGTTACATGTGTAGGGGACGACAGGCATGGTAAGGGGCATAACCTGTCAGTGATGGGTAACACCTGTGAGGCATGAATCATGCATCTGGTACTGCACAGACACTGCAGTTCACCGTGCTGAGGGCAATGTCCGGTGCATGCATCCTCCGGTGTACACTGCTGTAGTTGTGTAGCAGCACTGTTAGTGTCCTAACCTGTGTGATACCCATGGAGGTCGCTATGTAAACCATGTCCTGCAGCATAAGGCAGTATGTGTGTACCAAGGAGCCATGCCAGTATACATCGGGCCATGTGTGTCACGTGCAAGATGACCCGTGAACATCAATGTGGCTTCCCTAGCATGTAAGCAGACATTGACAGCTAGTGGATACCCTATGGATGACAGTGGAGACTGAGCATAATGTAGACATACAACAGCCTTCCCACATATAGTGGTAGAATACCTGGGGAGAGTATGTTGGCAACCAACATCAGGCTCATACTGGCCTGTGCCACATGCTGAGAGATCCATTCTATGTTCCCTATCATGTAATCCAGGGAGGTATGTCCAAGGCAGCCACACTGGCATGGTCAATGAGTGAGTCATATCTGTCCATGCCTCTGTCTGACCTGTATGCATGTGTGCTGTGGTGGACCATAGTGCCCCTGTGTCATATCACCGTGCCCTTCACCAGATACAGCCTGTTGAGCGGGACACCAGTGCAGCACACATGACAGGTACCTGACACGTCTGTAGCAGGTGTGTTGTGTATCCCTACAGGCTGTGGGTGTGTGGCACAGGGGATGTGCGTGCCATGTGTGGCATGTGCTCTGTTCTGATGGAACATATGCCTGTGTGCCAGCTGCGGAGGTGTGTGATGCACAGGCAGGCTGCTAGTCTGAGTCCCCACGTATGCCCCAGTGTGTTCAGCATGCTGTCAGTGTGTGTCAATGTCTGACTGGTATTGTCATCACTGTAATATCATGTATTGCTTTATTTATTCTTCCTACATATGTTGACAGGGATAGCCCAACTGGATGCATGTCCATTCCCAGGGTAGGCCCGTGGAGACAAGCTACGAGGGTAGCAGATACAGCATTACAGAATACTAGCATGACATAGTACAAACAGATTATTTACAGAGATTACATAAGTAAGCAGGTCCAACATGTTCCACAGGTTAATGTTAGACCTGAGCACAAGCCAGGATTAGATTGTATTTACAAAGTACAGTGGTTCACACAGGTTACACATCCGAGTTAGCCAGGCCTGATACACTGACATAGCCAGTTACATGACAAATGTTGTTTGGGTCTACTGTTAAATTACCTAAGGTGGACATTAGGATAATATCAGCTGGAAGTGGGTTCCAGGATCTACGTACAGGATTTGCAAAGAGAGAATCACCAGCTGTGTTAATAGACTCGCTAGTTCGAAGTAGTACAATGCTAGAGGATCGAAGCGGTCTAGGATTGTTATAAGGGGTGATTGTAATTTAAGTGCAGGAGTATTGTCTGGACTATACAGGATTTTATAGGCCATAATCAGTTGGTTATACTGTATTAGGCTGGGTATTGATAGCCAACCAAGCTGATTTAGATTGATGCAATGATGTGTCCTAACAGGCGGGCCAGTGGCAAACCTGGCAATGTGGATGTAGCAAATCCAGTGCTTGTTAAGGACAGTCTTGTTCATATGTGAGAGTAGAGGGGATGCATACAGAAGGGCTGCAACAAGGTGTGAGCGAGCTATGGTACCTTTAGCTGGAGGGGCTAGGAAGGCTTTAATTCTGTACAGTGACCCTAGCTTTCTATTGATGGCTTGGCTAATCTGGTTAACATGTATGTCACATATGAGGTTATTGTCTATGATGACACCTAATAAATGTTGTGATGGGTCAGGGTAGATTATTGTGCCATCAGTTGATGTTATGGTAACAGTGAACGTGGTAGACCTACGTGTTTGTGGAATAACAGCAGTTCAGTTTGATTGGGATTTAGGATCAGACGATGTCCAGAAAGCCAGTTCGCTATTGTATTACAGGTGGTCTGGGTAGCTGAACATAACTCTACTGGAGATGTGGCTGAGCAGATCAGAGTAGAGTATACAGCATATTGGATACAGCTGGCCTTTGGAATGACAGTATAATGGTTGTTAATGACGATGGAGGACAGCAAGGTCCTTAGCATACAGCCTTGTGGTACTCTGTGGGTGTTAGGTAGAGGGTTAGAGGGTTTGGTCTGCCAGAGGCCGGCCTGCTGTTGACCATGCAGGTAGGATTGACACCATTGGAAGGCTCCAGTATCTAGACAGTCTGTGCAAGGTGTGGAGTCCAAGTTGGTGATCAACCATATCGTATGCCTTTGAGTTATCCAAAAAGAGGGCTGTGGATACATCATTGATGTTGCAAGTATGGCTTATGGTGTTAGTAAAGGCTAGGAGGCCTGACTGACTGCTGTGATGAGGACGTACGCCATGCTGAGTGTCTGCCATAATGCGAGTTTGGACTAGGTGGTGCATGACTTGTCTATGACGAAAGTCACCATAATCTCTGCATGTGGAGAGTGTATAGCTATTGGCCTATCAGTGGAGACGTCAGTAGAGCTGCCTCCTGTGTGAAGTGGGATTACATATGACATTTCCCAGATGGTGGTGAAGTTCGATTCTAACATAGTACCTCTGATTACCTTTGAGACGGGGTAAGCAATAGCATCATCTGGTTTTGATAGGTACTTGGCAGGGTGTTGATCGGCACACAGTGTAGTGGATTTCACTGTTACAACCAAGGTACGGAGGAGTGACGTGGTGACTGGTTGGCAGCTGGACGCAAGTAGATTTCTAGGGGTGCTGCTTTCAGGACCAGGGGAGCTAGGAGGTAGATGGCAAGCTAGGGCCTACACTGTCTCAGTAAAGGACTGGTCAAAGCTATCAGGACCATCTTCAGTGGTATTATCATTAGTAGCAGCAGGGATTGGGTTTGACGTTTGTCCTGTACGTAGTATATCTGACATGCCACCTGACAGGGTACGGCATCACTGGGTTCAGAGAGACCAGTGCCCAGATTGGCTGTGTGGTGGCATCCCACACATGTGTTGTATATACCTGGCCAAGGGTGATGGCTGACTGCATACATGTGGCAGCTGTGACAATGACACATGACCCACATAAACCACGACTAGACCATAGAGGCAATTCACAGGTTAGCTTTGGGCATGCCACCCTAGTAGTGTGATTGCCATGGTGTGTAACAACACATAGGGCCAATGGGGAACAACATACTGAAGGTGTGTATGTGTGGGTGGACTGCCTCTGTCTCATAGCACTGACATATATGACTGCACACGTGGGTATATGCCGGGTAAGACGTGTGCAATGTGTCACAGGCTACTTACATGCGTACAGGACAGACAGTGACGTTCTGTCATTTGTAAGGTTGACATACATATGGTACGCTATGCAGATGTCACTAGCAGTCTACAGAAGCACTGTAACCCTGCATTGCAGGTGTAAGCAGTGTGCCAGGGGACCCCAGGCCAACATGCATGCAAACAAGGCTACAGTACACAGGGCTGGAAGTACTGCATCATACAACAAAGAAGGGGTAACAATAGCAGTAATTCACAATGCATATATGTAGGCACTGTCAACATGTACCCAGGAATACGCAGCACAGATGGCCATGGTGGAACCGATATTATGTCATACTTATTTGTGGTCTGGACAACATTGGTACTGCACACATATCTACATGTGAACATACACATGGCATAGTTGTTGTGGGCATCTTGACACCATTACTGTACATGTCCACCATTGCATATCACTACTTGCATTAGCTTTCCCCCTGTGCTACCCATGTATGCGGCTATCTGTTGACAACCTTACCACCGGCATGTGATTATGTGCATCTGTTATGCTTTGGTATGTACTATGGGTGCAGATAACAATTCAGGACATTCATACAGTTACTACAGCAGGCATGCTGGGGTACACACACAGTCATAGCAGCACACTGTACTGTCACCAACATGATACTACTAATACACGTCTATGTAGTCACCCTGTGCATCAGCAATGTGTTTACCTGTTCCCGCAATGATGTTGGAGATTGCAGGAGGTGGCACAGTGTCATCATATGCACAGGGTGTGGATTAGGTATGCCTGAGTCAGCCACTGATACCACCAATTGACATGTGTGTATGTGTGTTGGTGAGGGGCAGCAGTACAGGGTGGGCCAGTGTTGCTGCAGTGTGTGCGTGTATGTGGTTGCCCTAGGTGTTAACATTCCGCATGTGTGTATGCACGCACACAGTTCCACCTCATGGCTGCCATATACAGGGGTTTGTGGACAGCCACAGACTGCACCTGGCAGGCCATACAGATCAGTGTCTGCGTGCACGGACATGGTATCTGTGCCTGGCAGGGGTGCTACGGACCGTATCCAGTACAACGCCTGACTGGGTACTGTCATCAGAAGCGGGTGTGTGTTGACTGGACACATGTCCCTGTTGGGACTGTCCAGAGCCACGTGCATGTGGTCTCCTGGGGCGTTCCGATGACAGCACAGACCCAGCATTGCTGGGGCTGCTGCTGGCACTATGGGGGCGTGTGCGAGCCTGTTGCCGTCCGCGCCGACTGCCAGCTGCTGCGGCTGCCGGCATATGGCCACGTCAACACCGCAGATGCCCACCATTGCCCTGGCTCATGGACATCTGGTTGTGGAACTGCTGTAATATGTCCCCACAACGTCTGCCTATGACATCGGTGAAGTTACGGATAGCATCCGCAATGTCACGCATACTGTCCGTCATGGCTGTGCGGCATGCTCTGAGCTCCCTCAGACCCTGTCTGGTGTACCTTTCCATACGTGACTGAGCCTGCATGACAGTCCGAAACATCGCTGAGGTTGACAGACCTCTTTGGGCACGTCGGCCAGGGGCAGTACGCCCATGGATGCTCCCACGAGAACCCATGGGCAACTGTCTGTGTGGTACCATTGGAGGTCCCTGCCCATGGCTGCTGTGTGGGGACGCATGTGCCACAGGTACCACATTACCCTGGTCTATGCCCGCTGTATCCTGTCCATCACCTAGGGACAGTGGTGACATAGGATGTATAGGCAGGATGACTGTGCGCAATGATGGGGTTGACAGCTGTGTACTGTCAATTGGCTGACCAATGGCAGACCCTGACACACCTTCCTGTACCATTACACATATAGCATCATCACCAGTAGCCGTGGCACAGGTTTCAGGTTCCCTGCTGCAGGTCACCAGAGCAGCCCCAGAACCTGTGGGATGAAGACAGGAAACACAGTTTACATTCTCCAGACATCGTTACCAGTGATGCACTCATACACACATGCACACCTGGACACATGCACGCAGGCACACATGCACACATGCACACGTGGACACATGCACACATGGACACATGCACACATGCACACATGCACACGTGGACACATGCACACATGGACACATGCACACATGCACACATGCACACATGTTCACATGCACACATGCACACATGGTCACGTGTACACATGGACACATGTCCACATGCACACATGCACACATGGACACATGCACACATGCACACATGGACACAGGCACACATGCACACATGCACACGTGGACACAGGCACACATGCACACATGGACACAGGCACACATGCACACATGCACACGTGGACACAGGCACACAGGCACACATGCACACGTGGACACAGGCACACATGCACAACTGGACGCAGGCACACATGCACACATGCACACATGGGTACTGACACACCTGCACACATGCACACATGCACGCCCTGCAGTATACACACAGAGCAGTACTGAGTTACACTACTGTTACTAGCATTATCAGGACTATTATAGGTTATGTTAAACACACTCACCAGCATGGATGGCCTGACTCTCTGTAACCCTGGAGGGACCTGTAGAAATGATGAGATTAATGTTAGTGGGCACATCTGTCCCATTGATATTGCATATGTTCCAGTGTACAGAACAGTCAGGTGTACATATGGCATTTACCTGCATGCTCCATGTCGTGCTGCTGTGTGGAACCAGCCTCCATCATAATGTAGGTGTACTGCTGTTGGTGTTCCGGGGCTGGAGCCACAACACTTAGGAGTAGCCCCTCCAGTCTGGTGAGGGGGGGATGTGTGGCCACCCCACCTCCTGTGGCGACCTGTTGCCTGTGGATATCTGCTGCACGCTGCTGGACAGTTCGTATTAAATCACTGCAGTGATGTCGTACCTGCTGATATGTCCTGTTATGCGTGCCAATTTCATTTACCCTATGGACCAGGTCTTGCCACAGTGCGGCCCTCTCCTGCTGGTTCTGACTGGTGTGGGAAAACAGGATGTCATACCCCCGCACCAGGCTCCGGTGGATCTCCTCATCCTCCGCAACAGAGTAGGCGGGGTTACGCTGTCGCGCCATCTCCCTGGAAGAGAACACAGACAGGATATCAGCGGACGATGACAGCAATGTATGGCACACATACTATACATGATATGTATGTGTAGTGATATACTACTACTCCCATATATTGCATGTGTGTGTGTCACGGCGGATACACAGGTGCATGGCCAGATATCAGTGCTCAGCGAAAACCTGTGCAACAATACCTGCCACATTCCACACTATGTAGTAGCATGCCCCATCGTTCAGCACACACTGACAGGTGCCATGCACAACCTCACTCTGGGGGTCCAGTCCAAGGTACTGTATGTGGGACACCGTCCACTACTCTGATGTAGACATACGTTACTCGGCCTGGATATACATATCCCACCACCACCACCAGTACAGTGGACTACATTGATATGTATGTGGTCAGACAGTTATTCATTTGCTGGGACTGGGATGTTATCCATGCAGCACACTGTGCCAGTGGAAGCCACAAGCCACACTGCTGGCCCCTTTGCAAATGCTTACCACATACATGCTGCAGATTGCATGGCACTTGCACACACATGTCTACCCCAGACCCTATGCACAACGGTTAGGCATCCTGTCCAGTGGACCCCAGACAGAGGCAGACTGTATAACAATAGCAGGAGGTTACTGCAGGACAGTGCACATTCACATTGAGGGTAGGCATCTGTGGTCAGCACTGGTACTATGCTACAGTCCGTCATAACAACAGCCACAGCCTACTCTGGGAGGGTGATAGACAAGAACACTGTGGATGACCACGGGGCCTTCTTCAGTTATGTTACACATACGGACCACATGCCTCAGATATGCTCAGTGTTAGTCCACACCTACTTAACATTCACCTGACACATGCATATTGGCTACATTCCTGCAGACATGTGTGGTGCACATATCCCCCCTCCCTCTCCCTCACCTTTTGGATATTTATCACAGATGCATGTAACATCACTATCATCGCACATGTCCAGGTGGGGGCCACCCTCGGCAGAGTGGAACACACAGCATCCCTGTGACCTCATGGTCCCCCTGGATGTGTGCTACCAAAACTCTGAGGGGACATACCACCGCATGTAACACTGATAGTTTATCTGGGCCGTGCTACAGGATATGTACCTGGACAGTGGCATGCAGCGACGGTGGTCCCACAACACTAGTGGGGCACCTCAACTGACCCTGGGGATTACCACATCATATGCATAATGGGCCTGGTCTGCTACGCTATGGGTTAATGCAGTAGGGGATGCATGTGCAGTGACATCAGGTACCTGCAGACACTTGTTCCCAGCCAGTGTGCCTTTGGGATGGGCTGATCCTGACATGTGGGCCTGGCTGACATGTCAAAGCGGTCACTACAGCCATTGCTAGCCCAACGCACAGACACATGCTGCCAGGATCCTAGCCTATCACTGCTTGACATGTGATGTGTGGTCATCCCCTTTTGTTGGAACTACATACACACAACATATCACATGGACATACCTATAGATACAGACCTATGACACATTTGGAGGGTTGACAGTATGCACACTGTTAACCTGCTACCTTGCATTACCTCTGTTTGTCGTGGCTGGTTGCGTTCCACGGCTTCTGCTTGCTGCTGCTATCACTCTCAGTGCTGACAGCTTCAGGGTAGAGAGGGTCACAGTTTTTTTTTTGTGTGATTCTCTCTCTCTCTCTCTCTCTCTCTCTCTCTTTCTCTTCAACTTCTCAGCCTCCCACTGTCTGCTTACAGACAATGCAATTAACTTATTGCATGTTGGGATTGTTAGCACTGGATGCTTTTGTAGGTATCTGCATAGGTCCATGTGATGGCCTCTGCACCAATTGGAGGCCAGCATTTGCTAATTGCATACAGCCAGTTGTGTACTGATTGCAGTTCTCACTGTGATTTCAGATCACTGCTATAAAAGGGTATGTGTGATAGGCGTTGCCCTTTCACATTGTGTGGGCGGGGACCATGCTGGTATGCTGTGGACAGTGTTCTGTGAGTGTAAAGGTTAGTATCTCTCTCCTGCTTCAGGCTGCGTTGTATATTCACATTTCTCCATTCCTCTTTCATGTTCCCTGTAGCAAGTGTGTATGCACATTGACTCCTACAAGTATATATAGTCATATATATATATATATATATATATATATATATATATATATATATATATATATATATATATATATATATATATATATATATATATATATATATGTGTACATATGCATACATATATCTATGTACTTTAACTGACCTTATTATCTACAGGCTGCCAACTAGCATGGCTGTTTATTTTCACACACTACTATTATGGATATCCATTGTTTTTGACATTTATTTTCAGTTACATGCTTTGTGTACTACGCATCCTATATTCACTTTACATTCATCCCTACTTTTACAGGTTATATTTATTTTAGCACAATATGTTTGTATGAGAGTCATGGCTTAGTGGTAGGTTGTACAGACTAGTGTTTCCAAGGTCCTGGGTTCGGGACTGACAGTGGGAGTTTATTTTTCTTTTGAACTGAGTACAGGACCTGTCAATCACAGTGACTAAGGCACTTTTAAGCAGGTGTAACCAGGCTAGCGCTGGTTTGCGTGGAGCTCACGCATGCGCACTGACGGTTAGCTCCGCGCACACCCGGTTACAACCGCTTAACGGTGCTTACTCTGGCGCACACCCGCGCTATTTTCTTTGAAAGAAAAGAAAATGGGGAGACAGGAAAGTGGTGAAAAAGGGGTCACAAAAAAGGTAAGACAGTAGGGAAACAAGCTTGGGATGTGCAGGAGGGATGTAGGTAAGGCCCATAGCTGCCCATTTCTTCAGCAGCAACAGCTGTGCATATGTATGTAATTTGGTGTGACATTTGAAACCTTCCACTCCTGGGAGAGGTGTCAGGACAACAATAATACTTGTTGTACAGCCAATTGTAATTGATAGGGTCCATGTCCAGTGGACAAGTGTGCGGAATGGGCAGCTATGTATGGGGCGTAATTTTTTTGTGGGTACAGAGTGCCCTTTTTTTTTTTTTCAGGTAAGAGTGGTATGTCAGGTGAAGGCAGTTGGTTCAGGTGGGGAGGTAGGCTGGGTAGGTAAACAGACAAGACAAACAAGATGCATGCAGGGGCGGTGTATGACACGTGTGGGGGGGTTACACAAATGACGGGGATGGAGGTTTGGATATCCAGAGCCCATGAGCCCACAGATGGCAACAGTGGAACTGATATCCCCACCCATAGGCAGTTGCCACTGTCCCTTCACTGCCCAGGATGAGGCTGTGCTGGGGGCTGTGTAGGCGGGGCAATGGGCAAGCCAGTTAGTTGCACCACCCGTGCCTCGAGCTGGCATAGGGGCAAAAGGACAGAGTCCCAAATCTCCCTACGCACCACAGTCCGGACACTACGGAGGGTGAGTGGTGGATCTCCTCCGGCCACACTTGCAGAGGGGGGGGCGAGCCCCATCCCCTGCAGCGCTTCCACCCGCAGGTGGCACAGGGCCACCGGAGGAGGGTCCGGACTCGGCACTAGTGCCAAGTGCACTCGCCAGCTGAGGTGGGAGAGGTGGGTCCGCCGGAACCCGCCTTCCCTGTCGTTCTATGTTTTGCATTATGTCGTGACAGTTTGGGTTAGTGACATACCATTCACAGTTAGTTGTAACAGCATGCATTAGTATTCCCATTAACCAAACACCCAGATATTCACACCATTGAACAGCGTGCATAACACATGCATAATTTGAACAGTAATACACAGTCCAACAACATGCAGGGTTGATTGATGGCAACAGGCCATCAGGTGTGGATGTATGAACAGGGCAGATGCATCAACAGACATGCAAATATATATGACCCAACAGGACAGACGTCCAGGGGTGTTAATTGTGATTGCACATACCATTTTCACGTGGAATGGGTTATAGGTGGTTAGAGGGTGGGGTAAATACAGTAATATTAACACCTTCAAATACAAATACATATGCTGTACATTTCTAATAGCTACAGTTATATACACACTACTGTTCTAACTACAGTGTCCTATATGTTAACTACTTAACCTTGCAGATGGGACTGTTACTGCAACATCAGTCTACATTTTCTTGCTGTTCATACACATTCATATCGAGCTTTGTTCAGATACATCATCCTGTTACTTTTGCTTTATATACTTGTAGACAAGTGTGGATGTTTGGTATATCAGACAATCATCCTATCTGCGTATTTCAGACTGGGAGCAACATATCCAGATTTTGGTGTACACATTCCACATGCAGCAACACTTTGAACAGAGTTTGCTGTTTGGTTCTGAGTCTCACATGCATTTAATTCTGTCCTAACTGCAGTATAGTTTATTCAGGGGTTATTACTACTGTATTGCTGTATTCCTGACACTTTCTCACACTCTCTCACTTGCTTTCATGTTACTATTCAGACTGGTACTTCTAGGCTTTATTGACATGTTTTAACAGTAGTTATTACAGTTCTTTCCAGCAGTCTCACTTCTGTCATGTTTCAGTATTTCCACAGGAATATATTTCACACATGTGATTTCATCCTCTTCTGCAGCTATACTTTACATGCTGCTGCAGGTTGTGTACTATTTTCTTACAGGCAGGGCAATTTTATTTCAAAATATATGTTGGACAGTTTCATGTTTTGTTTACACTTACAGGCTGGGAACTGTTGTAATCAGGCAATACTTGCATACACTTTCACACTGTTACTTGCAGATTTAATTCCTTCCTGGCTACACTGCACTCTTTTGCTGACTGTCATACATTTATATATCTTTACAGTTACTAGTAGTGGATTACAGACCTGCCTGGTGGCGCAACCGCACCAGCCTATCGGCATAGGCTCTGCGGTTCGCAGAACGGACACCTGCAGCTGTAATATAAATGAAGTAATATTGGAATACACATCTCCATAATTTCAGGTAGTTTAACTTTCTACATACATAATTAATTGTTACTTACTCAGTGGTGGGGCGTTGGGTGATTGCCAGGCCTCCTGGATCCAAAGGTTCAGTTGGTCCTGCTTGCGTCTCTTCAGGTCCACATGGTGGTGACGGACCTGCTCACCTGTCCTTGGAATTCCTGTGGCACTGGTGAGTTCATGAGCCAACTGGTCCCACGCCTCAGCCCTGTACGCTCCCCAGAGGACCTGGCCCTGCATGAGTTGGGCCTCATGGTTGTGGACTAGGAGCCAGGCCATGTACCTGGACTCCTCAACACCCCATCTCTGTGCTCGAAAGCGACTACCCTCTCCTACACCTGACATGCTGCCTGCAGGTCTGTTCTACAATCATTTATGCTGTGTATTCCCGCCTATGAGGCTTATATAGTCCGTTTTTCCCACACATATCTGTGATTGGCCATTTTGGAATTGTATCAACTTCAGTAAACCTGCATTGTCATGCTGTAGTTTGTATTCATTCCTATATATGAGCTATTACTGCATTTCTAGGTACTGCTGTCATGGCTTAGTGGTTCTGTACCTTGACTATGGTGTATAGTATCCTGGGTTCGAACCTGGCCACTGCTTTTTATTTTTCATGACTGTCTAGACATGTTGAGGGGTGTGTCTGTGTAAAGGCAGTTTTGATACGGCTTGCTCAACGTTGCCCGTCGGTTAGCTTGTTTGCACGGTGCGCAGCTCCGCGCAAACGGGGTACGCTGGTTTAAGCCTCATTTGGCTATCGTCATGCATATTCCGCTCAGCTCAGTTAGGGGCACATATATTTAGCATGGTAAACCACTGCTCAGCTACGGGCACTCATTTTGCACCAGTTAAACCAATGCTTATCTACGGGCACATACACTCACTCTGTTGAACTGTAGCTCAGCTATGGGCACATCTGGCAGTTTCTATTCATTTCTTAGCTCACATTTATTCAATATAAATGGGCTATTTCATTGCATTTTACATATATTCTGGTTTTATGTGTACATATGTGTCAGGGACTTGTTTCCTGCTTATTTTGCATAAAATAAAAATTTTGTGTTGTGGGGGCTCGAACCATGGATGCCTGCTCTGCAGCCGGCATCTCTACCGCTACGCTATTGCTTCCTGGCTTATTTTGCATATTTAGTTCTTATATGCTTTCCCATTGACTGCTAACTGTAGCTGCGCTTACGGCACGCCGCAAACGAGCGCATTCACGGTTAAACATTGTTACAATTTAAAAAAAATATGACATGTTCATTTAGATTGTTTTATGTTTAATAGTCTGTAGGGGCATGTGTTGTGTTGTGTTTATTCACATTTCCATGGACTCTGTTGTGGGTGTCTACTTTGGACATCTTTACACTTATGGGGGCGTGTCCGCTTGCAGGGATCAGCCTACGGACACGCCCCCACATGTCTTACACGGACCGTGTTAGACTTAGGTGTGATTCAGCATGCTCTCATGAATATGCAGAGCATGCTGACATCACTCCATTTAACTGCAGCCTCCGTGTATGAGTTATAACTCTTACATGGGGGCTACGTGAATCCTGGTCACTGTTTTCTACTTGGGTACGTTTTTGGTATTTCATTTAGATGCTTTAATACATAGAAACACATCAGGATGGATAGCAACATCATAAAATATAAACTAACTGATTAACAGACAGACCTTACACACATACACACATGCTTACATCTTAACAGCTTACTACAAAATGGCAGTCAGGCTTGCACATGCTCAATATTTATACACTTGTGCAAGGCCCTTAGATAGCTTCTTAAATGTACATACACACATTGATCTACATAGGCTAATGACCACAAGGGCTTTTTTAAGCCTAGCCATGTATCCCAAATCTCTGACAAATTCTGGTACTCTTGATAAGTGTAAGCAGGGGCTTGGGAGATGAAACGTTTACAAGCAGGGACCTGGGAGATGAACTATTTACAGATTGCCTCTGTCCATTAGAGACATAGGTGCCGAACCAGGGATGAATTTCCTGTTGCCCATCCAGTTTTCCAAGTTGCACTTGAATTGGGTTAAGGAGAAACTCTGCTTCACATGGTACGGAGCCTGTTCCAGAGATAGGATCTCCAGAAGGTCCTATTTATATCACATGCAAGGTTTAAGTCTTTAGAATGGGTAATTCTGGTGCTGTTTGCTCTGTGGTTATGCAAGAGGTCCATCAGGGTGGGTTCTGAAAATGCCTGTTATGCCAACCATAGATCTCCCCTCAACAGCCTGTAGAAGACAGAATACAGGGATAGGGCCTTGAGGTGGTCTGCAAAGGACATTTTACTTATGCCCTGTATTCCTTTAGTGAGGAACCTCTGTGGATGTTCCAATTGTTGGATATGCCTGGTTAGTACATACCAAAGAAGGCATTGTACTCAATGATAGGTCTGATGAATGCTGAATATAGTGGAACAATGACTTCTTTGGACCTAGATGCCATACCTTTGTTTATAAGTTGCACAACATAGAATGATTTACTTACTACTCTCGACATGTGATGGCCAAAGGCTAGATTACTGTCTATGTGTGTACCTAAGTCCCTGACTACTGGGTCAACTCTAAGGGGTGTGTTGTCAATATGATAGTCACCAGGGGTGAATGACTTCCCGAAGGATACTATTATACATTTCTTGGCATTTAGTTTTAGTCCATGGCTCTGACCTCAGTTGTTTGTCTGTGTCAGCCCTTCCAGGAGAACATTTGTGTCAGTGCAAGATTCAATGCCAGCTTCTAATTTGCAATTATCTGCAAACTTAGTCAGCCAGAGACCATTGACATTGGCCTTGACTTCAGAGAAGTAAATGCCAAAATGGAGTGGTCCAAGGACCGATCCCTTCTCTTGTGACTGGCCTCTTTGTAGAGGTGGACTCACAAATTCTAACTTTCTGGATCCTGTCCGTAAGCCAGTTGGCTATCCACCAGGTGACATATGGGTTTGTACCTAACCTTATGAGTTTGTCAACAAAGCTAGAGTGGGGTATTGTGTCAAATGCCTTGGCCAGGTCAAGGTAGGCAGTGTGAACTATTTTGCCCTCATCCATTGCTTTGATGGCCTTCTCAAAGAAGTCTACCAGGTTAAGTAGGCCTGACCTGCCCTTGACAAAACCAAACTTGGTTGGGTCTAGCGTCTGGAGGTTTACTATATCATTACTGATCATTTCCATGATAATTCTTTCCATGGCTTTGCATATAACACTAGTGAGACTTATGGGTCTGTAGATTCTTGGTTCTGTAGATGGCACACCCTTTGTGCAGAGGAATGACTGTCACTATTCTCCATTCATAAGGTACAAAGCCTTTTTGAAGGCTAAAGTTAAATAGCAATTCCAGAGACGCCGATAAGTCATGCTTCATGGTATTTAGACGGTATCCTGGGATATTGTCTGGGCCCATTGATGCAGTGTTCTTGGCCTTAGAGAGAGCATTAAGAACCTGTTCCCTATTGATTATAGGGAGAGTTATATTTGATAGTATTTTCTGAGGCAAGGTTGAGGTAAAGTTCTAGGTGAGTAGTTCGGCCAATAGGTTTGCTATATGTTCTGGCTTAGTATAGGTAGCTCAATTTATAATGAGCTCTGCACACAATTGTGTATTGCCTTTCAAGTTGCGGACATAGCTAAAGAATTCTTTGTGGTTGTCCTTGGCTTGGGAGGCTACATTTACCTCAAATTTGGCACTGGTAGGCTTTGTCCTCTAAGTTGTTTCTTTAGTTTGATGAGATTGCTTTTATCCTGCTGGGTGCTGCACCTCTTAATTTTTGCCATGACTTTCTTCCTTCTGTTATACACCCTATTGATTTTGTGATTCCACCAGGATGGCTTGGTTGTTGAGTTAGTTCTGCACTTCTTTCTGGTGGGTACAGCTGCCTCTATGCAGCTATTTACATGTTTGTATAGGATTTCTGTTAATAGTTCTGCATAAACAGCAGTGTTCTCATGGTTTATGGGGGCTTAAAAGTTTGCCTGGTTATTGCTTTATAGCAGGAAGTTAGCCTTAGAGTAGTTTCTGAATATTCCAGGTTTAGCTGGGGGTCCAGGTTTTATTTTTACTTCAAAGGAGACCATTTTGTGGTCTGACCTTACCAGGAAAGCCATTACACTAGGGGGTGTGCAGAACTCTCTCATATTAGTGAGGACTCCTGGTTGGTGTATTGATAACCTGCTCCAGGGAGTTTATGTTTACAAAATCCAGGAATCTCTGTGCCTGTACATTTGGTGTCATACAGGATTCCCAGCTAATAGTGGGATAATTAAAGTCACCCTTGAATATGGTATTAGGTTGGATGGTAAGTGTTTCCAATGAATTTAAATACATGGTATGGATTTCCTGGCTCATAGAAGGGGACCTATAGCTTGCAAGGAAGTGGCATTGGATTTTGCCTATGTTGATTTGAACATGGAGCAGCTCAAGTGCATTGTCCTGTTTGACAAGCCTTGAGGTATATTTATTTCAGATGTAAATCAAGACACTTCCACCTTTAGACCCAGTCTGTGTAGTAGCTGGTCTAAATGTGCGAGATTTTAAACCGTGTCTCAGTGACTGCACAGATGTCAGCATTCTATAGGGTGAAGAAAGCTTCTAGGGAGTGGAGCTTTTTGTTTAGACTCCTAGCATTCAATAGTAATATCTTTAGATTTTCTTGGTTTTGATTTGCTATGTTGGAAATACTTTGGCATTGCCTAAAAAAGGCACTATGGGGGAAGACAATGTTTTAGCTCATATTCAAAAGCTTAGATGAGACAGGTGCAGAGGATTCCTAGTAAAGCAGTGTGATCTGTTGACCGTTTCCTTCCATGTTGACAAATATTGCACCCGTTTAGAATGACACTAGACACTAAGCCAATTATTAAAGTTAGTCATCTTTTGTTCGTATTGTGGCATCATCCTTGGAGAAGGTAAAATGCTGCTGAATGCTAGGCTCTTACCAGCCTGGGACACATATTATAAGAGCTTCATGATGTCTCTCTTCATATAGTCGGGAGATACGTCTCAGGTCATTTATACCCACATGGGCTATGACTGAGTCACACTGGTACTTGTGGTACTATGACCTGAGTGTGTGTGTGTAATGTGGCAGATCCTAGCTCCTGATGAGTAAATGACTGTGACTTTCTCTTTACTCAGCCTGGTGAGAGGGTCATCAGTGTGTCTCAGAATGGAATCTCTAGTGACCAGAATGTTGGATTGTGTAGTGGCTTGCCTTAAGGGCTTAGAAGTAGGGGCTCCATGAGATGTGGCTCTATGTGTTGATGTGGGTGTGTTTTGAAAGAGTGCATTCAGGGCTGCTGAGGGTATTTGCTATGTGTACTTCATCTCGGAGGTCTTTGGGGTTTAGGAAGGTTGCATGTAAGTGCCTCGGCATATGTGGGTTTATATGTCTGCTTTGAATTGTGTGTGACGGGTGCAGTGTGTATACTACTGACAGCCTTATTGAAATTAGGAGTACTTTTACATGAGAGCTTTGCCTCCAGTGACATTAAATACATCTGTCACATACCATATCAGTTTCTTTGAGAATTAACTGGTTGCCAGTAAACATGAGGCAATTTCTACATTGATTCAGGATGCCCATATCCACCAAGCTGGTAATGGAGATAGTGGGAAAGTTCATATCCATTTCTACAGACCCTTTTTTATTGGTTAGGTAGTTGGAGTGAGCACTTCACAGCAAAAGGTTCTCCGGTTCGATTCTCAGCTGGGGCACCTTCTGTGCAGAGTCTGCATGTCCTCCCTGTGGTCGCGTGGGTTTCCTCCAGGTGCTCTGGTTTCCTCCCACATCCCAAAGACATGCTGTAGGTGGATTGGACACTCTAAATTGGCCCTAGGTGTGAGTATGTGCATGTGTGTGCCTTCTGTGGAACTCAACACCGTAAAACTCCACTGCCAATCATGAGCGGACAGGTGATCCGCTGTGGCGACCCCTAACTGGGAAAAGCCGAAAGAAGAAGAAGAAGGTAGTTGGAGTGAGAATATAAAACAATGTCAGGAGTATCTGGTTTGCAACTCTAGGGGCAGTGCTTCTCATTGCAAACTAGTTGTCCTGTGTGCAACTAGGTATTGGTGACATACCTATGAAATAAATATGTAAACCTTTCATGATATTTCATAGGTTAAAGAATAAGAGACATCTACTACTTTTAATAACAGGTCATCCATAGTCATACAGCATGTTAATGATAAAAGGTCAAGGGAAATATAGTTAATGTGTAAGGTAAAGAGAGGAGGACCCAGTGGAACCTTGGCCTACTCCTTCATTGACTGGAACCATAGAGGATGAGGTGTACTCATTCTGACCTCAGTATGACTGATTGTTTAAGTCATTGAATGCCCACTAGATTGTACGAAGATCAAACAGCATCACAAGCTTTGAACAAGTCAACAAACAGAATCAATAAGTAAAATAAAATAAAACTCGCTGGATACACATAACTCCTTATTTAGAAAAAAATGTGAGTGCTTTTGTAGAGTCCTCTCTGCTTCATCAGACAGATTATAACAGTTAAAACTTCATTTAAATAGTGATGCATCATAGTGTCAACCAATCAGTTCCATGTTAAAATCAATACACCAAATAATAATATTTAAGGTATAAAAATATATATATGCATATAAACATATATAAAATATATAAAAAAACACATATAAAAAAACACATAGAGGCTATATAGAATGTGGGGAACATTTCTGAAATTTCCTAGGTACAATGTTAAAAGCTATATAAAAAAGCATAAAAAAATACTGGATAACTAGAGCATCAGTGCTTCAAGGCCCTGTTTCTGGGAAATGGTTTTAAAGAAACCTTAGAGTTTAGGCCAGGTGGTCTGTCTGCTTGGGACTTCATAGTCCATTCTTGTTCCAAAGCTTCAGTATTGTTAGTAATATTTCCACCTCTTTTATTTCTATGGACCATATGGAGAATCAGGAACTTAAAAGTGTGTGTGTTCCCTTCTCACATCACATGCATTGTTAATGCATTGCTTTCTTTTTGGTTTCTGATATCTCTCATATGTTCTAAAATTCTGTCCTTCAATAGTCGATTCGTTTTACCTATGTAATAGGCAGGACATTTCGTGCAGAAATTAAAGTATACTATATTTGCAGTGTGACAGCATAAAAGCATGTATCAATGGAGAAACCTCTGATAGGGTGTTTAGATTGTCCCCCACCAAAAATGAATGGGCATGCTGTGCATCTCCTGCAGGCAAATGTGCCCACCTATCAGCATGCTGTGCATCTCCTGCAGGCAAACGTGCCCACCTATCAGCATGCTGTGCATCTCCTGCAGGCAAACGTGCCCACCTATCAGCATGCTGTGCATTTCCTGCAGGCAAACGTGCCCACCTATCAGCATGCTGTGCATCTCCTGCAGGCAAACGTGCCCACCTATCAGCATGCTGTGCATCTTCTGCAGGCGAACGTGCCCACCTATCAGACTTTACATACTTTGGCTCATCTATTTTTTTTGTAGCAAACAAGACAAACAGAATGCCTGCAGATACCATAGCTTTATAAAAAGAGATCAAAGTGAAAAGGAGTACAGCCAAGTTGCTGTGATTGGTGGGAAAACTCACACGTGACAGTATGAGTATATGTTGTGTAAGATTTGACTAGTGTCACGGTTACTGTAATTTGTCTGTGGCATGGTGTAAAAACATAAGTCTAAAGCCCTCCAAGGTAAACTTCATACTGGTTTGGAATTAGGCCAGTGGAGTGAGTTGTATTAAAGGTTTTGGATGAGGGGCTTGACAGTGAGGGTGTCATAATTCTTTAGGCATTAGGGATGTAGCCTATCGGCATCTATGCATTCCCTATTTGGACAGCTCCTGCTACAGAAATTGACTGAAAAGAGTCAGAGGAAGAGGAAAACAGTGCATAACAGTTAAGAGTATTCACTGAATGCTGAATCAGACAGTTTTTGCTTTTATTAAATAGCTAGATATGCAGTGGACCATCATTTTCTCCAGTTGTACACTTATTTACGGAAGAAAAGGGCTCCTTCACAGCTATGAATCTAGATGTCAAGTTCTGTTCAGTGGTCTATAAGCAAGGCAAGCACAAGGCAGGAGACTGGGATTATGGCACAAGATACTGTCATCAGAGCACATTTATTACAGACGGACAATATATCTTATAGTTTTCCTTCTGTGGCAGTTGGATTTGTGGGTGTGAGAAGTAATCAGTGCTTTTTCTGACTGAAATCTGATGCTGCTTTGGAGAAGGTAGGGTTCCAACAGTGATTGTTTGGTGTTTCAGCAAAAGCCTTCTATTTGTGTGATAGCGATCCATGTGACAGGCTGATTTAAGTGTATAACTATCTCCTAATGAATAGTAGATATTTTAAAATAATGAGTAATATATGTGAAATTGTGCCTTTTACTTCTTTTCCAGCAGCAAATTGAATCTGGAGTAGTATACCTGAATGATCTCCTGCATTTAAAATATGTGTTCATATGCTGGAGCCTTGCTCAGACTATTTTTGTATGATATTGCTTATAGTAATAGCAACCCCAACTGTCTGTCTGATTTTTATTTCTGAAAATGGTCCTTCAGATGTTTTAATAGATGCAACTTCATTTTGTCTGTTGTCTCACCTACATAGGATGGAGCAGTCTATATCACATTGTTGAACTTTTAAAAGTTCGAACGTCATATGGTCGACACCATATGAATGAACATTTGAAAGTTCTAACGTTTCAACGGAGATCTCCATACAGTACAGAATGGGAAGATTTCCCTTTTCTGCACTGTAAGTGAGATCTCGGAGTTGGTATATTTAAAGAGCGGGGGGGGGTGTGGGGAGTGTAAGGGGGCTCCCCCCCATGTTAAACCATTCTAGTAGGTTTTTTTCTTTGTTTTTTTTTTATTACATTTTCGAACTTTTAAATGTTCGATCATATGGTGTCGACCATATGACGTTCGAACTTTTACAAGTTTGATTATGTAATATAGACGCAGATGGAGAGACAGAAACAAAACACAGAATTTCATGGTGGGCAATCTGAATCAAACATCAGAGGCGTTACCCATTCAAAAAGGAGTGATTTTGTAGGTTGAAAAGACAAGTGTATGAAAGCAACTGACTGTTGATGTGGTTGCCAGGGACTGTGTGTGTGTGTGTGTGTGTGTGTGTGTGTGTGTGTGTGTGTGTGTGTGTGTGTGTGTGTGTGTGTGTGCGCGCACGTGTGTGCATAAGCTTCAAGATGAAATTGAATGGGGTTTATTGTCCACTGTGTGTTCCCATAAAAGTAATTTCTTGCCTTTATTCCTATACCATTGCTCAATTGTGGAATGCTCTGCCTTCCACTATCACTCAACTGGACTCTATAAAATCCTTTAAATCTGCACCAAAATGCCAGTACCTCAATAATCATATCTGTTCCTGTGACCACATGTGTAAGCCACCATAAACAAAGTTAATCACCCACTTTTTACTTCCTTCCTTTAAGTTACATCTTGCGAACTTCTCACAAAACCTTAACAACTCCATTTATATCAGTTTACAATCTAAATTTTTACTTTATCTCACAATCTGCTCCTAGTTCTAGTTCTAGAACTACCTAATCTAGTTTAAAGAAATGCCTACCTTGAAGTAATCTACTATCCGAATGATGTTTTGTGTCAATTTATTGCATGCTATTATATCCAGTTCCTAATGTAGTCTGTACTAAACCTCTGAACTTTGTACTATTTGAGTTTTACTTCTGTATTAATATTTTGTGTTTGTAATTGGAGCTTTTCTCCCTGGGCCTCAACTGAAAATGGGTTTCTGACCCAATGGACTTTCCTGGTCAACAAATGTCAATAAATAATAAATAAATAAATAACTGCTGTCAAACTTAGCTTTGGAATATGATTTTGCAAAGTGTCTCTGGGTGTTTTGAGGTGACTTTGCTATTAAACAGTCTCCAGATTTAGGCACCCTCTAGGGCTGCACACATTCTTGGAAAATGGGACTAAGTGTTGTAAATAGTTTCCTCAGTTTTCTGTTACCATGCACTTTGAATGATGAGTGCACTTCTTCCCCTCGGGCTACCTTGGCTTGATGGATGATCTCTGCTGATTGTGTTTTTTCCACTTTACCTCTTTTTTATGTATAGTTCAGTTTTATATTTATATTTATATTTCAGTGCTGTAGTGCACTTTTTTCACTGTCACAGGTCAGGCAGTCAGTACATTTATTTACTTTATTTGATGGTAAGTGCCAGTGAGTGAAGTGACCATTGACATGGGTGACCCCATGAGAAAAGCTCCAGTATACAATATGGCAGTAGGTGCTAGACCTACACATGAGGAAATTCAGTTGTGAAAGCAAAGAGCATAGAGTATATCAATAGCAGACAGTATAAACAATTGACAGAAATAAGACTAACAGCAACATAAATTGCATGTCCTGTACTAGAGAAATGCTGTACTGTTGTTTAGTAGCCATGTCTACAAAACCATACAACATGTGCATAATAAATGCCAATGTAAGCAAAGACTGTAGAAAAGATAGGAACAAATGAGAAGTCGATATGATCCATATGATTTACCTCCCTCAGCAGAATACTGCATTGATAGTTACCATTTGAAAGATGTAGCCACTGGTCTCCTGGACCTAAGCATACCACCTTGGGGAACACATAGACCATAATTAGCATTTAGATATACATTAAGATAGTGTTTCTTTTAACATAAAGGAGTTTTGTCAACCACTCTTCACTTGAGTTCCATAAGTCTTGTGAATGAAAAGTACATCCTGGTACTGATATGAGTCCACCCAAAGCTTTCTGGTGATAAATGCCATTGCTGGTATGGATGACATGGGCCGCATAGTAATGTAGTAAGTCTCTGTCCATAACTGACCTCTGCACCAGCAGTGTCATGTGTCAACCAAATGCAGTCATGCATTCTGACCATGAAGATCCTTGCATTAGCACCCAGAATACCCAATTAACCAGTGACTTTCAGGAACTGGAACAAAATAATAAACAATCAAACAAATAATTATAAAAATAAATAATTCCAGAGAAATGAACATACGATGAAGCCATTTTTGAAATAAAGCACTCAATAGTATGTATGATCCTGATAGCATTGTATATACATGCCAGAAATGAGAAAACACAGTCCAAATGAGCAATGCTACATTCTGACTTAACATCTACATGAGGCCAATTAGACTAACATAAGAAGTATAAGTCCAAAGAATGAAGCTGGGATTTTGCCAAATATTGAGAAAATACTCCATCAGGGATGATTCCCCTCTTACCAAAAACTTTTAGAAAAATGCAGACAACATCTCCTTTTACAGAGCTGCAGCAACTGCCTAGACTGAGAGAAAGAGTATGTACAATGCAGAAAACAGCCAGAGGAGAAGGGGAGATGGCTGTAAAGCTAATGTGATGATGTTATATGATGATAATATAGCAGACGTGAATGAATGATGTCACTGCCACAGTGCAACATGAAGAATAAAAGGTGATGCTACCCACGGCCACACAGTTCTAAGGTATGGGCACAACATACTTTTCCAGCTGAAACGGACCTTTAAAATGAAGCTTGAGTCTTGCATAGCTACTTTAGGGAAGGTAGCGGATTCCAAATGAATAGTGAAAGGCAGGCAAGGTGTCCCTTATAAATGACCATCAGCCCCTCACTTGATGACCTTAGTAGCATGATGAGAGAATAGGGAACAGGAGTTCTTACAAATAGGCAGAACTCAGAACATTCCAGGTAGGTTAGTACTAGCTTTGAAGCCTGACCTCACCACAGTAGGCAGTCAGTGTAAGTCCTGAATTTATTGCAGCTGAAAAATAAAAAAACACACGGATTGAGCACTTTCTTCCCTTACACAGGAATTTCATCAGAATCAAATGTCAACCACTAAGTTCACTTTTATGTACTCCCCTCATTAATAATTAATTAGTTACATCATCCCTTACATAAAATTATTTTACTTGTTCTTAAAAGGAAACCACACTCAATATTCAAGACTATAAAACCATTACTAACCCATCAATACTATTTAGTGCCTAATTTAAAAACTTGATGTGCAAAGACATGCATTTAAAAACTCTAACAAAAACTAAATCATGTCCATATAAATATACTTATGTATGTCAATAAAAACCATATCAATAAAAAAACATATATAGTATCAAACTATTGAACAACTATATAAAAAGTCTATGCAGTAACTGTTTAAAAACTTCATAAAACACTTTGCAAAGAATTTTGTGAAGCTATGTAAAAAAAATGTCTAAAAAAAACTATCTAAAAGATTGTATAGAAACAAATGTTGGAACCTTATACATGTTAAAATGATGTATAAAATTAATACATATATTAATTAACTAAAGCTGCCTTCTTATTTAAAATTGGCTTAATGGATATAATTTCATTTAATCCTGGGGCTTGACTAGCTTGCAATTTTATTTGCCACCTAACCTCTCTTTCTTCTATGTGACTTCTACAATCACCCCCACCTAGGGTTGGGTAAGACTTTCTCTACAATGCCAAATTTCAACCCACTAAACTTCTTACAGGAACAAGAATGTTTATACAAGGCATTGTTATTATTACATGTAGTGATCTGATACATGTGTTTATATATTCTGTGTCTAAGCCTTCTCTCCATTTTTCCCATGTAGAAGCAGGAACAGGCTACACACTTTGCTAAGTAGATCACCCCTGCCGTCTGACAATTGCCCCTCTTGAAATAGACTCGAGTTTTTAAAGTGTTCTCTTAATCAATTGGGTCAGCTAACTCTAAGTGTTTACACTGGGAACAGGAGCCACACCTAGAGTAGGCATTGTAGAGAAAGTCTTACCCACCCCCAGACTGTGTACAGTAACAGAGTGAGATGTAAGTGCATAATACTAATGTGATATCTGGACTTTGTGTGGCAACATTCAGGTAGTGCTAACAAACATCGCTCCCACAGGTACATCAGATATGAACATGGTGCTGAGAAATAAAAGCTTGATACCGTGTACTGGTACTGTTTACTCTGGTATTGTATGGCATTGTGAGTGTTGCAGTTGCTCTGAATAATAAGGTGTCACTGATGACTGTCACCCACACTGTGCTACATAATATAACTGTCTAGGAAATCCTGTATAAGAGTGTGGTAAGTCACTAAAGGTTGAAGAGGACAATAGTCTACATATGCCCCGGTTCACCTGCATGTGGTCAAGACATGGCCAGAGACTGTGCAAAAAGAGATGGACAGGTATGTGCATAACATCAACTTGGAATCTGGGAATATGTGTAGAAACAGTGTTAACAAACAATTCCTCCACGGGTATACAAGGTAAGAGGTGTATATTGCAGGTAAAATCAGTTCATGTATATAGATGTCGACAGAAATATCATTGTCCAAACTAAGGCAATTGGGTAGTATATTAATACTTGTAACATACAGATAACAGCACTGACTAGGAAAGTAATGCGAACTACAGGAATATACTAGTTGTTAAATGACATCCCCCCCCCCACCATATCTCCAACAATACACTAAATACCGACCGCAACTGGTACGTGATGACTTCACTGTCATGTTGGGACATATGTCCTATTGTTTGATAATTATTTAAATCTGTTTCTATGCATGTGCTATATTGAAACACTCCAACATTGGTGGCATGATGCCATCAATGTACCTGCATGCTGCTATTACTACCACTGTGGTCCCATATATGCATGTGTTCTGTTTGCTATGCAACTGTTCCATATCTGGTGTCTGGTTAATGGGAATATCTATGCATGCTATTATATGTAATCCCAGAATGTGTTGCTATTACTAACCCACACATGTTGATAGACCATAAACACCATAGCACGTATGGGAATGTGGGTCCCAGCGGACCCACCTGTCCCACCTCAGCTGGCCATGGCACCAGACACCAGCATGTCTGGGTCCGAATCTGGGACCTCCTCGTCCGTTGGTCCTGCACCACCTTCGGGTGGAACCACCTCAGGGGATGGGGCTGGCCACCCCCCCCCCGGGAGCGGGCACGGACAGCAACCTGTCACCCATCACCAGATCAGGGTTGTGGTGCGTAGCGAGCTCAATCAGCAGTTTGGAGATCTGCTACACCAGCTCGAGGGCCACGTATCGTGACTAGAGGGTCGGCCTGGCTTTACAACTCAGCCCTCAGCACAGCCACCTTCGGGGGTGTAAAGGTGCAGTGGTGACTCCCCATGGGTGGGGACCTCAGTCTCACTGTTTCCCCTAGGGGCTCATGGGCTTCCAATTTCCCAGCACCCCTCCCCATCAAGGTGTTTAACCCCCACATGTATCATATACTGCCCCTGTATGCATCTTGTTAGTCTTGTCTGTTAACCTACCAAACTACCTCCCCAAATATACCTACTATCCCTCTCCAACATCCCACTCTCACCTGAAAAAAAAAAAACAATAGGGCAATCTGTTCCCAAAAAACATAATTGCCCCATACATAGCTGTCCATTTCGCACACATGTCCACCAGACACATGTAATCTGGTCTAATTGGCATCACAACATATTATTGTTGTTGTCCTCACACCTCTCTCAGGAGCTTGAGTATCCAAATCTACCTCCAAATTCAGTGTATATGCACAGCTGTTGCTGTAGAAGAAATGGGCAGCTATGGACCTTCCATACACCATCTTGCACAACCCTAGCTATTTTCCCTACTGTCTTTCTCTCTTTGTGCCCCTTTTTCACAACATTCCTATCAACCTTTTTTGCTTTTTTTTTTAAAGAAATTAGCATGGGGTTAAGCAGGAGTAAGCACTTTTAAGCAGCAGTAAGTGGGTTTAAGCTTGTTTGCGTGGGGGTAAGCAATGCCTACACAGGTTAAGCAATTTAGAAGATGAGTATAAGAAACTGTAACCGGAAGTTAGCAGTGCTCACCTCAGCACAAACCCGCTTATAACTGCTTAAAAGTGCCTTAACCACTCTGTATCCAATGGCTTTTGCTCTGCCCAGCAACAAAATAAACAGCATCTGCAAGGCTCAAATCCAGAACCATGCACACTATAGCCAAAGTGATTTACCACTAAGCCATCTCAGATACACATAAAACTGATATTTTCACAAACATATCATCCAGCACAGTCATTCAACAGTACAGGAAATGTATTTAAACATGTAGAGGTATGTGTGTGTGTGTGTGTGTGTGTGTGTGTGTGTGTGTGTGTGTGTGTGTGTATACATATATATATATATATATATATATATATATATATATATATATATTATAACTAAATAGATATACCATATCTATATATGTAGATATATATAAATATATGTCTATATAGGTATATACAGGCATATATCTATAGATATAAATGAGAACATAACAAAAACATATATGTTCACATGTACCGTTAATGGGGGTGAGGGGGCCCAAACAGCATACGTCTTGTACATACAGATATCCCCCCCACAGCCAAACACGTCTGCCTTGCAATACAATACCAACTGTTACAAATCCCATAATCAGGACCTGACACAACATGGGCACAAGATGTTAATAGTACTCCATCCCACCTGTATGAAGTCAGGCTGGTATCAGTAGCATATCATGCAGTACAGTCTGGCTACCATAGGGAATGTACAATGTGGAAGCAATCAACATTCCTAAGATAAATATACGCAGACACATATATGCTGATACACACATATATATATATATATATATATATATATATATATATATATATAGATATAGATATGTAACTACACATACACACACAGAGATATGTATACGTAGATACATATGTAGAAGGTGCACACAATACGAAACAGCCACTATGCCTACAGTTGCCAACTTACCAACTGGCCACTGTATGAGCCACCCATACAAATGACAATTGTTGCCTGCAACATATACCCACAGAGAGGTCAAAGGATATAACACCACACACAGGTTTGCATACATGAGAAAGCTTTATTTGTGTACTATTACAGTTGTATATGCCATGTTATATAGCTGTTTAGACTCTGAAATACATATAAATAGAGTAAAGCAACTGAGAAACAGTTATATTAATACAGTAAACAGAAAGGCACCAGGGTAACAAAACAGGTAAAATCACCAAACCGTTATTGTCCAAAAGTAGAATAAAAATTCGTAAATACAACTTTTACTGACTAAGCGCTTTCACCCTCATGGGCATCTTCAGAGTCAGTTAGCTTCACTGAGAGCAAATTTTAAATACAACTATCAATTAGTGCATAATTAAACAGAGGTAGTGAAGCTAATTAATCAATTATCCCCTATAATGCTTGTTCACCAAGCCTTGAACTCCTACAAAATAGTGTTTTGTTTACTGAAATCCCTGTAAATAGTTACTAATAAAAATAAAAAATAAAAAATAAATGAAATAAAATAAAGTAAATGAAATGAAATAAAGTAAATTAAAAACAACGTGTGCAATGATAATATTCCTTGTAAGCAGAAAACTCATGTCTGTTTCTATGTTTAAAAATAACATAGTTGTATGTTATATACAGGCTGCCTTATATCTTAAAATACATGCTAGAGACAATACGTCGTTGATACCAGGAGCATTACTGGCATCCAGTCTCAGTTGCCAAAGACATTCCCTTATCTCCAACACAGTTTTGTAGTCTCCCCCAAACTCCTTTGTGTAAAGCCTGTCAATAACAAAAAAAATAAACTTTTTAAAATTTGGACAGTGGTTCATATGTAAATATAGTGAATTAGTGGTTTTCTTGTTCTTTATGTCCCTGTAGTGTTCTAATATTCTTTGTCTTAACTTCCTAGTAGTCATTCTTATGTAGAACGTTGGGCAAGATAAACAGGTGGCAGCATAAATAACCATGCTCGTATTACAATTACAGTGGCCAGGGCTCTTCAAAGTTCTCTTAAAGCTACCTAGACAGACATAGGGACCATCATTAATAAATTTACAAGCCATACAGTTGCCACATTTGACCATTTTTGCAGGTCTTTGTCCAAAGGATCTAGGGGTCCTCTCTAGTAAATCTTTCAAATTCAAACCTCTACTGTTGATAAAAGTAGGACTTTTACCTAGTATGTTGTGAAAATCTGCAGGGATAAGATTTTCCCAAGCACCGTGAATGACATCCTTAACTTCAAATGCTAACACATTGTGTTGTAGTACCATTCCTGTTGGCATGTCTTTCATGTCAAGTACTTCTTTGTATTTGATAACTTTGTCACACAACCTATGTGTGTCGTGTAAGATGGGAACAAAGTCAGTAGACCTTCTTCTAAGTATTTCATGTTGAAGCGTCAAAAGTATGTCAGTCGGGTAACTTCTTTGGACAAATAAATCCCTCAATGTGTCTAGTTCAACTGTAAAAATGTCATCCTCACTTATAATACGAGACAACCTGATCATCTGGCCCTTGACTACATTCCTCTTGACATAGGCAGGGTGACAACTCTTGTAGTGTAGAAATGAGTTGCTATAAGCTTTCTTTCTATACAATCTGGATTCTAACTTGCCATTTTTGATATATAATTGTAAATCCAGATAGTCAATATTCTTCTTGTCTACCTTGTGTGTAAATTTTAAAAATGTAGTCGTATTGTTCAAATATGAAATAAATTCTTTCAATTCAATTTTAGATGATTCCAACACATACGAGTCAGCCTCTAAATCTGATGTCCAGAAGGCTTACACCAAAATAGACTGGATGCTTTATGAGTTGCTATGTAAAGGAACTCCTGTAGCAAGCACGAAGCAAATCCAAAACACAGGACAGCTGGATTGTCCTTTATAGGGAGATTATTCAAAGAAAAGGGCTATCCAGTGGAAATGATCAGTGACATCACTACATATGTATCACAAGAATGGGGTAAACAATATATATCCCTTATTGGTATTGGTATAACAAATAAGAAAGAGAGAAATGTTAATGGTGATAACTACAAGAAAGCCTGCATAGTAAAATATGGAAAATATACAAATGAAATAAAGGACATCATTACTAAAAATTGGAATATATTAACAAGTGATTTAATGATAAAAGACAAGGTACCTCTTAGACCACAATTTGTCTATAAAGCAGGCAACAGTCTGAAAAGAATTATAGAAATAAAATATAATCATAATAAATTGGATAAAGTGAAAAAAGTAGGGACAAAAAAATGTGGTCATTGTAATTACTGTAGATATATATTTGAAGGCACAAATATTACTTTAAATAATGTTACACATACCAAGATTACATTCAGACATGGGAATTGCCTGACGAAACATCTGATTTATTTGGCTATATGTGACACATGTCAAAGCTATTATGTAGGGAAGACTGATCGTTTTTTTAAAAACAGAATATATGACCATATATATTGTATCAACAAACAGGACACTAGCAATGCTTTGTCCCGTCATATTATTAACAACCAAGGATGTGTAGGATTTAAGTTTGCTATACTAGAGGTGACAACACCTAACCCTAGGGGGGGAAATATCAAAGCCACAGTTAGTGAAAAGGAGATTAAATGGCAGCTACGACTTGACGTAGCTACACCCCCTGGTTTAAATGAAGTTATTCCCACTAAACCCTTAGTCAGGACATAGTATCCAATAGCCTATAGCCAATAGGAATATTCTAACATAATGATGGACTATCTATCTTTAACACTATAATTTTCTATAATTTTCTATATATGTGTAATTATTGCAGGTTTTCTTATTTCCAATAGATTACATGTTAGTAGGATAGTACATTAGTCTTAGACCGATAGCTTAGATAACATAAGGAATGGGTTGACAGAACATCTAGTAGCATTGGTTCTCTGCTTTTTCTGTACTTTTTAACACATACTGTTTGATATATATACATAAGATAACATATGTATATTGAATTTTTTTTAAAAAAGGATACATGGAATATTATGTTTAGAGACATACGTTTCATGTAGGAATTTCTTAAATTTATAATATGTAAATAGTAACTCAGTCATTGACGACAAACAGATACAGTCCATTTTAACTGTATCACAATGACTGTAGGTTTCTTAGTTGTTTAGCTTTTAATATTTTAGCTATGTGTTTTTAATACTTGAGATACACAATTTAATATTGTACAAAAACCTCCTCTACCTTTAAATTTTGAAAGTAATGACATTTACAGTTATAATTGAATAATTGATGTAAAAGGCGGGCTATTTTTATGTATATAACTGTGAGAGTTCTTATGGTTTATGTTCTGAAGAAGTCTAGCTACCTAGATGAAAGCGCTAAACCTTAGTTTTTCCATCTCCGTTTTTGTTGTGTTAATAAAGGAAACTAACTGCATTTGAATCCAGCTGTCCTGTGTTTTGGATTTGCTTTGTGCTTGCTACAGGAGTTGTATTGTTGTAATACAGGACAATTTTTCGTTTTGTGCTATGTAAAGGAATCATAGATGCTGAGGAATACAAATATTTATTGGTAGAACACCCGGTCATACCAACTCTTTTGGTATACCCAAAATTCATAAAAACATAGTTAACCCACCTTTTAGACTGATAGTTACAGCTAGACGATCTAAAACTGAACCTCTAGCTTCATACATAGACATGGTGACCAAGGATATTTTGGACAGGTTGCCTTACATTTTGAAAGACTCGTGGCATTGCTTGGACTGCCTTAGAACTTTGACCAACGAAGATTTGGGAGAATTTTTGTTGGTAACTGTTGATGTCATCAGTTTATTCTCAGTGATTCCCCATGATTTTGGGCTTGACTGGTTCAGTAAGAGTCTGGATAAACACACCAATTTGCACCGGATCAAGAAGGGTTTGTTACTGGCTCTGATGCAAATGGTGTTGGATAACAACTATGTGGGTTTTGAAGATGAATATTACAGACAGTCAACTGGGGTTGCTATGGGCGCTAAATGTGCACCCATTTATGCCAACCTCGTTTTAGCAGAATGGGAAAATCAGTTTGTTATGACATCTGATTACAAGGTTAAGATGCCTATCTACTTAAGATTCTTGGACGACATTTTGTTTTTTTGGAAAGGTACACTTGATGAATTGGAAGAATTTATTTCATATTTGAACAATACGACTACATTTTTAAAATTTACACACAAGGTTGACAAGAAGAGTATTGACTATCTGGATTTACAGTTATATATTAAAAATGGCAAGTTAGAATCCAGATTGTATAGAAAGAAAACTTATAGCAACTCATTTCTACACTACAAGAGTTGTCACCCTGCCTATGTCAAGAGGAATGTAGTCAAGGGCCAGATGATCAGGTTGTCTCGTATTATAAGTGAGGATGACATTTTTACAGTTGAACTAGACACATTGAGGGATTTATTTGTCCAAAGAAGTTACCCGACTGACATACTTTTGATGCTTCAACATGAAATACTTAGAAGAAGGTCTACTGACTTTGTTCCCATCTTACACGACACACATAGGTTGTGTGACAAAGTTATCAAATACAAAGAAGTACTTGACATGAAAGACATGCCAACAGGAATGGTACTACAACACAATGTGTTAGCATTTGAAGTTAAGGATGTCATTCACGGTGCCTGGGAAAATCTTATCCCTGCAGATTTACACAACATACTAGGTAAAAGTCCCACTTTTATCAACAGTAGAGGTTTGAATTTGAAAGATTTACTAGAGAGGATCCCTAGATCCTTTGGAAAAAGACCTGCCAAAATGGCCAAATGTGGCAACTGTATGGCTTATAAATTTATTAATGATGGTCCCTATGTCTGTCTAGATAGCTTTAAGAGAACTTTGAAGAGCCCTGGCCACTGTAATTGTAATACGAGCATGGTTATTTATGCTGCCACCTGTTTATCTTGCCCAGCGTTCTACATAGGAATGACTACTAGGAAGTTAAGACAAAGAATATTAGAACACTACAGGGACATAAAGAACAAGAAAACCACTAATTCACTATATTTACATATGAACCACTGTCCAAATTTTAAAAAGTTTATTTTTTTTGTTACTGACAGGCTTTACACAAAGGAGTTTGGGGGAGACTACAAAACTGTGTTGGAGATAAGGGAATGTCTTTGGCAACTGAGACTGGATGCCAGTAATGCTCCTGGTATCAACGACATATTGTCTCTAGCATGTATTTTAAGATATAAGGCAGCCTGTATATAACATACAACTATGTTATTTTTAAACATGGGAACAGACATGAGTTTTCTGCTTACAAGGAATATTATCACTGCACACGTTGTTTTTAATTTACTTTATTTCATTTCATTTACTTTATTTTATTTCATTTATTTTATTTTTTATTTTTATTAGTAACTATTTACAGGGATTTCAGTAAACAAAACACTATTTTGTAGGAGTTCAAGGCTTGGTGAGCAAGCATTATAGGGGATAATTGCTTAATTAGCTTCACTACCTCTGTTTAATTATGCACTAATTGATAGTTGTATTTAAAATTTGCTCTTAATGAAGCTAACTGACTCTGAAGATGCCCATGAGGGTGAAAGCGCTTAGTCAGTAAAAGTTGTATTTACGAATTTTTATTCTACTTTTGGACAATAAAGGTTCGGTGATTTTACCTGTTTTGTTACCCTGGTGCCTTTCTGTTTACCAGTATTTTACATTTTTTGGAGATATTAATACAGTAGTCTGGAAGGTTTACATATGTTGCTGTTCAGGCCGAGGCCTTCAAGTAGTACAATAGTAAAGACAGACTAGGCCACAGGATAACATTCAATCAACAGTAAGTAATGCAGATGTATAGTCCAGCACCCTCTAACTACACTCTGTACACAATCCCTAGGGGTAAAGACCTCAGTTGAGACAATGGGGTGGATCTAGTACATAACAAGGCATAACTGACACCATCACAATCACACTGACAAACAGAACAGTCTGTATGGCAGGAAGTAATAGGCCTACATTCACCCAAGGTGAATTGTATGATAATGTACATCCAGATACCATAAGGCAGCTTACCCCTGATACCCCCACATGTTGTAAAAGCCTAGGTTAGATATGGTGCATCCCCCCCATAGACTGAATAATACAGGGCCATATACCACTGTTACATATACTGGCTTATGGAGTGCATAAGGGCACACATGTATTGTGTAGATGAAGCCCACAAATATATGGACCCAACCCCACAATATGTGTGGGGGCCACAACATCAGTGGACTGATGGCAGGAATGGCAGCATGACATACTCACAGCCCACTACATAACAACCACTGACAGCATGTCATATGTGCAAAGCCTGGTATGTAGGTGGAGGACAGAGGCTGGAACACATGCCCGTATGTGAAATACTGTCGTCATACACTAAGCAAGTCACTGGTGTTACAGGATAGTCTGCAACATACCCTTAGTCAGGAATATAAAGTTAGAAACAGACATGGATGTAGCCATGTACAGATAGCACTCAACACACACACTGCCAGTGATATACCTGACACAAGGATTGTGTGGTGGACAGACAAAACATAATAGGCACAACTCTGGCTATCAAGTGGATAGGCCCACAGTTGAGAGCTATGCAGACAGACTGCATTCCAAGTGAAACTAGTATGTACACACAGTCTGTAGTTCTGGAACCTCCTACAAACAAAAACCCTGTAAAACTGGTGCTATACAATGCATAAAGCAACAATACTCACACCCTGTCTGTAGTCCTGGAACATCCTGCAAATATGTAGCTGGCCTGAGTGTGTAGGTGCTCTTGTAAGAGGTATAGCTACCTGCTGTGTGTAACACTGCTGCTCACACACAGGAAGGATATCCACCATACAGGAAAGATAAAAGGACCACACCCACATGATGTAGGGATTTATAGTAGTTGGTTGCCATGACAGTGGTAATTGGAAGTACTACACAGAATGCTGCATGCAGGTAGCAAGTGGAGGACACTGATTGGTGCAAAGGTCATCACCTGATCATGTGCATCCCCTAGAAACTCCATGCTGCAATCTATTCAAAGCAGCTCAATCCATTTACTGGAGGAGACCAAGACAGAGAGAGAGAGAGAGAGAGAGAGAGAGAGAGAGAGAGAGAGAGAGACTGAAAGGCAAAAACAAACAAAAGAAAAAAAATCCAGCAAACTATCCAGAAGAGACATCATTCCCAGAACATGTATGTGAAGTATATATGACTGTAGTACTCGGTCCATAATAATGGGATAGATGATGTGGAATGATTTATATGTGCCATCAGGTGTTGTTGTTGTAATGATGTTCAGCTGAACAACTGCTAAGGACAATAGGGGCTGTCCCTGTGGGTAGTGGGCTATACCCATCAACTGTGCAGAGCAGCACTGACTGGTAAGATGCAAGCCATCACAGTGTGTGTTGTGTAATGGAAAGTATGTATATTACTGTGGCCAATAGCTGGTGGTGGAAATAATGCCATAATGATCGACACGTGGGTTCCACAGCCCACCTCTTGCAGGATACTCAGATTAACCTGTATTGTAGCATGCAGGAATGCCATAGGTGTGTAAAAGGGTTACCTGCAATCTGGCCCTACATATACCCCCCTAATGTCAGGTTGTGTCCATATGTGGCACCTGTCTGTGTTGTAGCAAGGCAGAACAGTGCAGCTGTGCAGGAAGGTGTTGTGAGATTGTGGACCTGATGTCTGAATGTACCCCATCTATAGGTATGCATATGTGTATGTATATATATATGTATATGTATATATATATATATATATATATATATATATATATATATATATATATATATATATATAGGTGGTGCTGCGGTAGCGTTGTCGCCTCACAGCTAGAGTGTCTTCTGTGTGGAGACATGCGTGAATGGGTGCACCTTCGTTGAAGGTTGTGCGTCAGGGCTGGTAACTCGGCACGTAAAACTCAACTACCAATCATTAGCAGACCGGAGTTCCGCTGTGGCAACCCCTAATATATATATATATATATATATATATATATATATATATATATATATATATATATATATATATAGTCTATATTAGATATTCGAACACTTGAAAGTTTGAATCACTAAAGAAAGAACTTTAGTGATCGAATGCTTAAATGTTCGAATATACATAAAAATAAAAAAGAAAAAAAAGAAAAACTAAAGAGTGTAAGCAGCGGGGCAAGCTCCCCTGCACCCCACCTCCCCCGCTACTTAAATATACCAACTCCAAGATCATGCTACAGTGTAGGAAATGGGAAATTTTCTGTTTCCGCACTGTAACACACTGAAGTGCGATCTCAGAGTTGGTATATTTAAGTAGTGGGGTGTGGGGGTGCAGGTTAAACTCTTTATTTTTCTTTTTTTTTTAAATATTCTTTTTGTAGATATTCAAACTTTTAAGTGTTTGATCACTAAAGTTTCTTCTTTAGTAATTCCAACTTTTAAGCGTTCGAATATTTAATATAGACATATATATATATATATATATATATATATATATATATATATATATATATATATATATATATCGCTACATGTATGTCCACAGATATACAGATACCCATGTGTAAACGTATATATAAACACATATATACATCATATATATCTACACATATATAGATATATACCTATATGCACATGTCTACATATATACAAACACACACACAAACATATATGTATGTAAATGCATGTCCCTGTATTACCACCACAATGCTGCATGCTATGTGCAAGGGAACAGCACACATAGCAATATACACAGATATCTACAGCTGTCAGTGTGTGCAACATGGACGGGTATGTCACATGTGAACCCCTTGTTGGGACCACATTCCCCTTGTCTTTAAAGTATGGAATGGGAATATGGGGAAGTATGGCAGGTATAGTTGTGGAGGTGGTCAGGGTTGGTAGATATAGAGGACAGCCTACAGGGGTGGTATGTGACACATGTAGTGGGTAAACACCCTGGATGGTGTGTGTGGTCTGTGATGTGGATGCCCCATGGGTCTCAATATGGACACAATGGGAACAAGCCTCCTACCCACTGCTACTCACAACAGCAGTCCATGTCCTGAAGGTGCCTGGCCTGTAGGCTGAGCAGGAGGAGGATGTGGACCCTGTGAATGTGTACTGGGTGCCTCAAGGGGATATAGCACATCCCACATGTGTCTTTGGAGCCCGTTATGGAACAGACCCTGGACCTGACCTCGGGGGACAAGATCATGTCTGTGTGTGCCTCCGGGGGGGGGACAAAATCCCCTGAGTTGGTTCCACGTGAAGGTATTGCTGGACCAGTACATGATGAGGCCCCATGGTGGGTCCCACTTGTGATGTGGTCTGGTAACATGCTCAGATGAGTTTGGAGAGGTGGTTCTGCTGGCTAATAGTGCATACACATGCTATTGTGTCACTGTTACAGGACACATGTGGGTATTAATAGTCTACACAATCCTGGAACATGTCCAACAGCATGCATAGATATCCCCAATAACACAGAATGTCAGATGTGTATCAACCACATAGCAAGCATACCACAGGCATATATAGAACCATAGTGTCCCTGACAATAGCATGCAGGTGAAGAGTCTGTAACAGTCCAGCAATGATAGTGTCCACACAGGGAACATGGCTACAAACACATTGCACAAAGTGTGGTACAATACAATATCTGCCCTACTGGTAGGTAAGCTTTAGTCATACCTATTGAGTTGTGTGTACAGTTTGTTGTCACTGATATGGTGGGGGGGTTGACAGTGATGTGTATTAAGAACTGTGGTAACCTTGCTGCATGACTTGCTCATTCCTCTGTCCATCTTTATGTCTTTCAGGCAAGATGTCACATGGAAGGCTTCTGGCTTACTCAGCTGCTGCGAACGACATTGTGGTAAACCACTTAATCCAGCACTACCCTGTATTGTTTGGCCGGGCACCCATGATCACCCAGAGCAGACCAGCCTGTGGAACGACTTAGTCCACAGGGTCAATGATGTTGGACTGCACAACCGCAGTTATGAGCAGGTCCAGCATCATTGTTCTGACCTGCTTCTCAATGCCCGTTGGCATTCTGCTGCAGTCTGGTGGGTTCATCTCTGAACAGGGGGGCCATGCCATCCATCCCCCCTTGACAAGTGTGGAGGAGCTCCTAGCCAGCATCATGGCACCTGCACTTCTGCATAGCCAACAACTGCCGAACACCATTGTGGAGGTGGGTGTTACCCACACACTGGTTGAGGAGCGTGCAGGTAAGGCCACAGGGCACATCAGTAGACCACTGTTGCATATACATCTGCATCTGTACAGATAGATCATGCATATCTGACATGTCATAGATAAAGTTTGTTGCGGCATAGTAGTGATAAACAGATGTGCATATGTGGACATGTACTGTAATGCTGCACCCACCCTGTAGCAATGCCACAGGTGTGGCCACTGACTTTGCATCTCTCACCCTCTTATGTAGGTCCCTCTAGTATACCACCAAGGCAGCAGCCTGTAGCTGGTGAGTATGGTTTATGTTGATGCTTGCCAATACATTTAATGGCTATGGTATATTCCATGCACATGTCTAATACACCTACACAGAATGCATGCTGTACATGTGCATGTATTGTTGCTGTTAAATGCACGGCATCACAGTGATGACCATGATGGGCTATTGGAAGGGTATGTCAGACACCTGCAGGATAACTAACATCCTCTCATTGTAGAATGTGTCCACAGGGAGTAATAAAATGGTGGGAGACATGGCCTACAGTATGGTCATGTTTGAAACATCACCCGTATACAGTGCAACACTAGTGTATATACCTGTAGGACAATGGCAACTGTTGCAGAGTTACACTATGGCATAACTTATTACTGTGGTCCACATTATCAGCTGGGACTAGGCTGTAACATGTGGTGTTCAGTGTATGGGACACTGCAAACTGACACATATGTGTAGGTCTTACTTGTCAAGCATCTGAAAAAAGGCAGAAGGTGGGGGAGTGTCAGCATGACACACCAGTGCACTGCAGCAGGGATCCTAAGGATGCTAAGAATGGCTGGATCTGCACATAGTCAGGTTCAGGAATTGTGGCAGATGTAACCCTACCCCCAAAGCAATAGTGACAGCAGTGTGTGAACACCAAGGGATGTGCACATGAGTAGACCTTGCAATCATGCAGATTAGGGGGACATGTGTAGGGTAGACTGAACATACACTGACAAATGCAAATGGCCCATGCTAGTATACCCCTGCCAGGAATAGTGACTGCTGTAGTACACATAACAATAGGTGCAACAAACCGTCATGATAAGGGTGTGTGCACATATGCCCATACGGAGTGTATGCATCGCGGTCAGCATCCGCACACCTAACACATTCCATAGACACTGCATGTGAAAGTACAGGACATATGTCACATATCGGGCTCTTGTACTGTTAATTTATGCAGTGATTTGGTCCCACGGCAGATCAAGAAAGGGTGCGTCATATCAATAAGGGTGTGTACACTCCCCATAGCCATGGTATGCTCTGATGGTTGTCAGTGTAATATTATTGGATTTGTCATACAGGGCCCACTGATGTTGAAAGCTGTAAATCAGACAACAGGCATTCACAAATGACATCTGTCCACATAACATCCCAGGCATGTGTTGCTGAAAAACATAGGGGCTGTGAGCATTAAAGCTGACATAACTGACACAGCACTACACATTCAGCAATGGGTTGTACACCTGTGAGGTGTGATGCACAGTACATGGCAGGGTGTAGAACAGGTGTGCAGCAATACTGTGTAGATGGGTGCAGTGGTATCCAGGGGAAGGGGCATCACCTAGTAACATAGCACATGCATCACACACATGTATGCTGTTGCTAGCATGGACTGACTATAGCTGCACTGCATGCTGTTGTGTACCATATGTTATGCATGTTGACAGATGGGTAATAGGAGGACTGTGTGTACTATCATTGTGCAACCTCACCTGTATGTGTGTGTGCATCCTGGTGGATGGTTAGTTTGTCTGTAGGGTCACTCTGGTGAAGGCGAGGGAGGTTGATGCATGTAGGATGTGTGTGTGCATGTGTGTGTTTGTTTGGGTGTCCATGTATGCACATGTGTGATTTATCGGGTTGTTCATACAGCAGTACCTTCCTTTGGGATCGTGCAGTACATGGACATGAACTGCCACATGACACACCAGAAAAACTTGTCATGTATGCAATCACAGGACAGCTGATAGTATAATAAGGTCTGTAGAATGGAACAGGCATTGAGAGGGAAGGTAGACACCTGGTATACCCTTAATATCGCATTTAGCAGAGAGGTGACTGACAACCCATGTATGCAGCACTACAGATGCATTGGGGAATTACTAGTCAACACCAGGGAGTGTATCCATAAATTACAGTTGTCACATGATAGGCTGATTGAGCAGCATATCTTGCATGTACTGAGCAATACATACACATGACACTCCAGTGCGTGATATTATGGAGTAAACATAGTAGCCCCCACATATAGGGGCCATGCTCATGATGTCCAGAAATACACAGGGTGACAACTGAATGACAGCAGTGAGGCCATGAAAATCCACTCCACTCGGGTCAGGCAGATAATGGAGTAACAGGTCTTGTGTTGTGATCACTTAACTAGGCATTTAGAGGACTGATACATTAATGAGTGGTATCAATGAGTGTATGTTACTAAGTGTGATGCAGGATGGGGAATGCATGGGAATATACGTGGGACTGTCTGTAAAGTCACGGACAGGTAGGTATTCAGGTGTGGTGTGCGTGTGTGTGTGTGTGTGTGTGTGTGTGTGTGTGTGTGTGTGTGTGTGTGTGTGTGTGTGTGTGTGTACTGTTATGCAATGCTGTACAGGTCTTAAAGTGCATTTATTGTTTTCTCCCACAGGTGACGAGGTGGGTCATTGTCCCTCCAGCATGCAATCTGGTGTTGGTGTCAATACAGATACCGAAGATGATGTTAGTACTGTTGAGGCACAGGTGGGGTTGTCAGGGGCCGGAACAGTGCAATCATTTGACATCCCCCTTTTAGCCACCCCAACTCCGCACACAGTTTCAGTGCCTATACATACCCCATCACTAGTGGCCATAGCGGAGGGAAAGCTGGCATTTGGCGGCAGTGCACAGGAAAGTGTGGTAACCATGCCTAATGTGTCTGGTCGCAACATGCATAGTCAGATGTCCAGCAGGGCACCACATAGGCAGATGTCCCAGGGTGCTCGTGGTAGGACCGCTGGTCATCATGCCCCTGGCAGATGCGACACAGCTGGTACCAGCAGGTGTATGTTTCAAGCTGTCGTGGTGGCGCAGTTACATTTGGAATGTTACACCAGACAGGACCAGAGGCTGCAGAGGGCTGCTCTCACATCTACAAGTGACAACTCCCATGAATTGTCTGGTGCCAGCCGTGTGTTAACTGAGCTCATGGATAGATGCTCTAGTGAGATGATGGCCCTCATCGACCATGTTCTGTTCATAAACACCTGTGTAGGGCAGCCACATGGCAGAACGGTGTGCATGCATGCCCACACACTATACAAACACACCTAGGGCAACCCCATACCTACACACACCACATCACCATACCCAGTTAACCTCATTACACCCCTCACCCACACACATGGTGTCAAATGTATGGCCCACCCTTGGTCTCTGGCAAACCAGCAACACACCCTGTGCATATGATACCTGTGCCACATCCCTGTCATCCATAACATCAATTCAGGGACAGGCTAATATGGTTCTGATGCACACAGTGACTGTACTACAGTGTACCACAGTACTGCACTGTAACATGTTGTCAGGAGTAAAGTGTAATGCATATATGTCAGGTAGTGTAGCCATCCAGCAATGATGCATGATAGCTGTTAGTAACACTGGTTGATTGTGATGTCTATAGTGTTATCCATTTGTGTTGTAGGTGTATATGTGTCAGCATGAGGATGGTCTGCAGTCATATTCCACAACAGGGTATGGCACTGTGGTGACACCATGGCTGTGAGATATCTGCTGTACAGTTGAACACATGTCACAGGTTTGTATAACAGTTATTGCATGTGCCACATGGACAGGTGACCCGCTGGGATGTGTATAATCTGCAACCTGATGTAGACCCATCCACATACATGCACACTCTTACTTGGCAACACTGGGACTAGACCCCCTAACTAGGTATGTAGTGATACTGAAGTGTGTGGCTTTCCTTCCACTCACCACACAGCGTTTAGGGTGAGGTGTGTTCCAGGTTACATGTTACATGCAGAACATCCCCAGACATGTACAGTATGCTAATGAGGGATGTAATAGGTGTATATGGACAATACATAGTGTGACATACCTTCATATACACATTAACAGACACATAACAGGCAGACACACGTCCAAGAGAACTGGGCCTATCGCTGCTAACTAACTTGATCATGTGTCCAATGTGTTACAGGTAGGCTGCACAAAGCACATGCATAACTGGCCTGGATAGTGGTATCAGTTACCTGTATGGTTGATGGTGATGGTGGTAACCATAACATGGTACACTGTCATTATACTGGATGTACCTTGGTGTAATGACAGTGTACACAGCACCCACATCCCCCAGTGGATATTGTACTCTCTGAAAATCATGATGACACTCTGACATACCCACCATGACACATTGGCCACAACTGCGATACAACTCATTGTATATCCCAGCAGTGGTACTACAGGGATATGCATCTAATCCACATGCCACATGCATAGTAGGGTGTTGCATTGTCATGCCTCACCTATGGGCAGCAACAACACTATCTATACTACTGTGTAGCAATGGGTATTGTAATAGTAGTATGTGGCTTCGGAATGCTGCACCCTACAGATATACAGACATGCACACATACACACACTTGCCAGAACACAATGGGTATCCCACGCCTATCAACCCATTTGTACAACACTGCTGTGCTAGTACTGCAAGGTTCATGTAGCTGGTATGGAGAGGAGCTTAACAGGGTACATGCAATGTCCCATACAGCAGCAGCCACAACTGACTATGGCAATGGGTGTTGTGGTGGTTGTGAAGGCCCTCATGGAATTCTCAAGTACAGGTGTGCTAACACAGAGACACTGCTATACTCAGTCATGCACACGTTCACATGTGTTAGTACTGGGGTGCATCGCTGCGAGTGGTCATAGCTGTGTACCTAGTTATTGTCCAAGGAGAGATGGGTTGTGTAGGGGATGTGTGTTCAGTGGTATGCTGTCACCTGCCATGTGGCAGTAGTCAATCTATCGACAGACACTACTGTGGTGACCCTCAGGTTGAGAATGACATGCATCAGCTAATCCTCCAGGTGTCTCCTGCACACGGCCACTGAGGTGATCAAGTTGACATGTATGCAACATGTGTTTCAGCACATGGTTAGTGTCTGTGATGGAGACCTGTACCGAAGCATGTTCTGTTGACTGTGCTAGTGTAGTGGAGGTACTTGTGGCATGTGATGCATACAGGGTATCTCCTTTATGTGCCAGTTCTTACACAGCTGGGCAGACATATCAGCGTCATTCAAGCTTAGGTTGCCTGTACATATCCCAGCTGGATACCTGCCATTTGCACATCTGTACAGGGACTGACAGTCATCAGCTTGGCAAGTAGCTATGCAGTAGGATGAATGTGTTGACAGATAGTCATTTGACAACAATATGTATGCCATAAGTATGTGTCAGAAGCCCTCACTAACGTGCTGTACAGACAGTAGTCTACAGTTACATTCCACATGTAGGATCGTTACCCAGTAAGGGTTATATACTGTGACACAGCTCACACAGCAGGGATACAAGAGGGAGGCCTCAGAGTCCAGCTATGCCTGCAGGTGTGCCTGTTGCAGTACTACATTTAGCACTCTACTCTTGCCTGGGTAAGCACTATCCTTGTAAGTAACACATTCACACTGATAACAGTGCTCTACAGGCCTCATATACACCTGTGTCGCAGACATGACACTCACACCCCTTGCTACTGTAATGACAGCACATAGGTGCATGTATTGTACATGGCATTACATACACTTATTACAGATGTCATTAACCTGCTATGTTATCAGACTGCTTAGCAGGTATCGTCATTGCTGCAATATTACAGCTATGCTGATTTGCGCACTGGTAAGCAAAGCCTACACTGTGTAAGCGCCCATACGTTCACTTGTAGCTTAGCACCACTTAGCTTCGCACAAACCCATGCAAATGCACTTAAAGCTGCTCAAAACTGCCTTAACCACTCTGTGTCCAACAGACCTTGTTCTGCCCATCAAACAAAATGAACAGGCCTTGCAGGTCTTGAACCCAGGACCCTGTATACTATAGTCACAACACTTTGACCACTGTGAAAACAGCTGTTGTTTTTCCAATATATCTGTCAATACACATATTGATTAGTATTGAACAATTGCCTTTGCTTCCACAATTGTGTAGTACTTGTTATAATTATGACTGTTGCATCACATATGTTGTTTTATCAAAATGTACACATAGCAGATACATATGGTGAGATACATCTGGGAGGGTATACACAACCGTGAGGCTTACACATGACAGGAATATGGATCTATACATATAATAGGTTGATATATGTCTACATGTACATACACATGTATATTCATACATATGTCTGTATACACATCTGTATAGTGCAACATATATATGGCCATGTGTACATCTCTTCGTATGTATGTATACATATATATATATATATATATATATATATATATATATATATATGTGTGTGTGTGTGTGTGTGTGTGTGTGTGTGTGTGTGTGTGTGTGTGTGTGTGTGTGTGTGTGTGTGTGTGTGTGTGTGTGTGTGTGTGTGTGTGTGTGTGTGTGTGTGTGTGTGTGTGTGTGTGTGTGTGTGTGTGTGTGTGTGTTTATGTATATGTATATATATGTGTAAATATATATATATATATATGTGTGTGTGTGTGTATATATATATATATATATATATATATATATATATATATGTGTATATATATGTATATATATATATATATATATATATATGTATAGATATATGTGTATATATAGCTATATATGTATGCACATCTTATGTGCACAGATATGCCTATTTATGTAGATATATATGTAGATATCTATAACTATATGTGCATACATATCTATTCTGATATACCTATTACTGTCAATATATATGTAGATATCCATAAGTATATGTGCATATGTATCTCTATCTGTATATGTGTAGACATATATTGCTGTGTATATGTATATATCTGAGTGTTTATATGTTTATATATGTACATATACATATCCACCTATGTATGCTGATATATATATATATATATATATATATATATATATATATATATATATATATATATATATATATATATATATATATATATATATATGGGTCTAGGACACATGCTCGACTAGCATATGCCTGAATCACAATACATCGAACACAGATACAAGAAAGCGCTTAACATCGAAAAGCACTTCCGTGTATGTGTAGTTCAAAAAAAATGTTTCTGCAGGGAGGCTTTGCCCCTCTGCACCCCCCACATGGGGGTCTTTGCCCCTCACACCCCCCTACTTTAATATTCTCACTCTGAGATCGCACTACAGTGGGGAAAAGGGAATTTTCTCTTACCTGCACTGTAGTCCGATCTATGAAACAGGCACACATACACGGAAGCGCTATTCGATGTTAAGCACTTTCGTGTATGTGTGTTCAATGTTTTGTGATTCGGACATATGTTAGTCGAGCATGTGTCTGGATCCCGTGTGTATATATATATATACATATATATATATATATAGATATAGATATATGGATAATATATATATACATATATGTTCACCATATGTCCAGAACATGGAGTGGAGCCCTACCTCAGCCCCAATAATCCCAACCTCATAGTGCAAGGGGATGTCAGGTATACATTGCAGGTATATATGCAGACTATTGCTACTGTAATAGGTGTTATCTTCACAGATATGTTGTGTGTGGGAGGTCACATTTACTTTTAACATGTGTGCCATTGGCTACTGACAGACATCCTAAGGACTTCTTAGTACAGTACAACTGCTAGCACAGTAATGATCCTGTGGACTACAGCAGAGATATGGCCAATAAATGTGGACAGTCTGACACACTCTGGTCAGTCCAGAGTTATACACAGAACCCCTTAGTGCAAGACATGAGGACCACGCCTGACAATGTGGATGTTAACAGCCATGTAGATGAGTATATCACATAAATACTGGTATACATTTGCCCCCATAGGTTATCCATTCGTACACCCCTGTCTGTCCTGACACATAATAACAGCTGGTACAGAGGTGACATGGCCACATACTACCCAATAGTTAGTGACATACTGCACAGTATCCCACTGCTTTGTCTGACATACATAACTGTTATGGTGGCCTGGTAGCAGCACATCTGGCAAGTATCTGGACATAATATCACACTGGGTAAGTACACTAAGCTGCTAGGCATGTAACAAAGCACTGTGCAGGCTACAGGCAGACTGCCACAACACTGGCCTACATTTCTTATGGGGGAATACACATATACCTGCATATATAGCAGGATCTACAGGCATGTCACAGCACAGAGTAACAAACACCTTTGTGAAAGTGCATAACCACAACCAATGTGAACACAGCCACAGCCACATATGGTAAGCTAGCGTAATATTACAGTATATGGACTATCTGATCAACACCATCCTCATATGTGCAACTCACACACTAACCCTACATATACTGGGCCACTACACAGTGTGGTCCGATGCATGTCTCTGATATGGGACGTGTGTGTTTGGCCCTACAAACATCTAAGCTGATAGGGTAACATACACTGGAGCACCATGTAACATCAGATAGAACAGGACCAAGAATAATGACATCTACTACAGTCTGTACACAGGCCAAGTTACATATTCACAATACACACTGTCGACAATCGCCATAAGTATACAGACCTCAGTACTGTACACCCAATTACAGAATGCCCAGGTTATGTCCTCAAATATAACCCCTACTATACATAACATGTGTAGCAGTCTGATATCTCACTGGCTTGTTATCAGATATGATGTCAATAAATTATGGTGTACAGAACATCTGCACCTCTTACTGCATGACATATGTACAAAGGTTGACAGAGTTGTGGCTGGAGGCATAGACACAGGACCAATATTGACATGTTGCAGTGATAACCTCATACATTTACTGTTGTAACAGGGTTTGTTGTGATATATGTCCTATGAGGGATAAGAAGTCAATAACTCTCATGGCTGTCCACAGGCCAAGGTACTTATTCACAATACACACACTGTCGACAATCGCCATAAGTACACAGACTTCAGTACTGTACACACAATCACAGAATGCCCAGATTATGTCCTCAAATATAACCCATAGGGGTTAAATAACATGTATAGCAGTCTGATATCTCACTGGCTTGTTATCAGATATGATGTCAATAAATTATGGTGTACAGAACATGTGAACCTCTTACTGCATGACATATGTAAAAAGGTTGACATAGGTGTGGCTGGAGGCACAAACACAGGGCCAGTATTGACATGTTGCTGTGATAACCCCATACATTTACTGCTGTAACAGGGTTTTGTTGTGACATATGTCCTATGAGGGATATGAAATCAGTAACTCTCATGGCTGTCACCATGTACTGACTGCAATCCTCACACTATGCTTCTGCAGTTCACAGATAGGTACTCTCTGAATAACACAAGAAACAAAAGGCACCACACACACACTGCCCAGTCTGCAGATGATCCTACAGATGGGGGTTTCCTCAGAAACATAGCACTGTCGTGAAAGGTATTCAAACATGTAGACCAGCCATATCCACACACACCCTGTTAAACCAACATTACTCCAAATGCAGAATAGCAACACTTTCATTCTGAAGTCATGTCAGGCACATCCCCCTCCTGTGTGTTGGCCTGTTTCCACAGTGTATGTTGTTAGAGGTAAATCCCCAATCCATCTGTGATGCTGTTTGCCAAACACCAGATCTAGGTCTTGCTCACAGTGAATGAAAAGGCCCAACACCAACATGATGTTCCTAGATACAGGAGTGTGTTTCCATGCAATTGGCTATGGGAATGTTACCACAGCTGTTTCACATGCAGTCAGCTAGAAGAGGTCTGCAATTCGTGCAGAGGCCATCAGCTGTTCATGAGCATCACTTACAAAACACAAGCTGTTGCTTAAGCAAAGCAAGTGTAGTTTTCCACATCCGTCAGAGAGGGAGTGAGAGAGGCAGACAGAGACAAAGTAAGTCAGGGAGGGGGTGGGCGAGTAAAACCTAAGCATGTTTGTGTCACACACCTACCAGTACAGGGTATCAAACCCATGACTGACTATGTATTGCTATCCATGTCTATGCAGTTACTGGATGCACCACATAGCTTACATGTTGAAGAGCTCTCCAAACATATATGTGATGGTGAGTGACATCTGCAACAGTGATATGGTAGTGATACGGTAGGTGTAGTACACGTGCCTGTCTGCATGAACAGGTGTCAGCGTCAACACAGCCATACTCTGTCAGGGACTCACACACATTGACACACTTGGCAGGGTCAGGAATACACTTCCTCACAAGTTAGTTTTCCATAATACAGTACTGTGCAGGTATAACATGCATCACAGGGGTTATCTGAAGGTTATATGGGCAAAGGGTATGTGGAGGTGTCTGACATTAGACAGCATGCTTCAGTATGCCAATGGGGGTTGTAGTGTGTGTGAATGTGGTCAAAAGCATCATACACCACACACAGAGACACAGGGTGCCAGTACTGACATGCATGCATGGATTGCTTCATGGGTGGGTAGTGGTTGACCGTGCAAGAAGGCTATACAAGGCTAGGTGAAGGGTATACCTTGACATCAGGCCACATGACAATTGTCTGCAGTGCGGCTCAGGGGTGTAGTGTCTGGGTTGGCCCACACAGGTTGGTATTGTTTTTACCATCCAGTCACCTGGGTAACTATTGTATGTGGCCATTGCTGTTCAATGCTTGCCATGTATGTGTTCTTTAGTCCATGACATGGATGCTGTCTGATATGTGCACATGTTCCACATGCATGTACAGTGACATGTGGAACTGTACCTGGGGTGTCTGGACCATGTTTTGTACACAGATTGTTATTATCAGATATGCCTGTCCTGGCCTCATGTGCTGGGAACAGGTAATGGACAGCAGGTTGACCCTGCACCTACATTGATAGCATGATACAGGTATTCCCTGGTGTCAGTGGCAACTGTCCATACAGGGCATGTGTACCAGGCATGGTATGTCCTCTGTGGGTCACATTTGATGGCACCACATGTGTTGCAGGCATCCAGTAGGGACCATAGTGAAGACACACTGTCTGCATGTACGTGCGTATTGTACTGATGGACAGGGTGCCATGCCCTCTGTCATCCACTGCAATCACACCATGGTTACTATCTGTGGGCAATATGCAGGGTACTACCAAGATAGCAGTTGTTGCCTAGGAAAGTGTGTTTGTGTATGAGACATGGGTTGAGAATGTTCTCTGTGTAATACAAGGGTTGCTAACTTTGCTCACCAGGCCTTGATGTCAGATGTAGGGGTATGGATTGCCACCCCAGCTTATAGGCTATTTCACATCTGTTATCCTTGTAAGGTGGAGATTGTGACATATAATAGGGCCACCATATAAGACATTTGCAAAACCCACTCCACAATTAGTCCAGTTGTTACACACTCAGCCACCTCCACACAGGATACAAATGACAATCACAGACACACACACACACAGAGTAACACACCTGCCATGTCTGGGATTAGAACTCCTACCTAACTAGTTTATTACATTATAGCATTACACAGTTATAGGATGCACCACAGAGATTATTAGAGTACTCCTTCCCCAAAGGTGTATTTCACAGTGAATGACATCAGCAGCCTTGCCAAATTAGAGCATTTGATTTGTAGTGAGTGTGACTAGACTAAAAAGCATTGCTCCCTACAGAGACAAACATACACACAAACATCCGCACTTGCCATGTGCGGGACTAGAACCTCTACCAAAGTACTATATCACACTACAGCATTACGCTGCTATAGGATGCATCACAAAGATTACTGGGCTACACCTTTCCCAAAGGTATCTTTCACAGTGAATGACATCAGCAGCCTTGCCAAAGTAGGGCATTTGAACTGTAGTGAGTGTGATTAGCCTGAAAAGCATTGCTCCCTACACAGACAGAGACACACAAACACACAGTTGCCATGTCTGGAATTAGAATTCCTAGCTAACTAGTTTATCACACTACAGCATTACGTTGTTATAGGACATGCCACGTAGGTTAATGGGCTACACATTTCCCAAAGGTGTATTTCACAGTGAATGACATCAGCAGCCTTGCCAAAGTAGGACATTTGAATTGTAGTGAGTGTGACTAGCCTAAAAAGCATTGCTCCATACACAGACAGAGACACACAAATACACAGTTGCCATGTCTGGGATTAGAATTCCTACCTAAATAGTTTACACACTACAGCATTATGCAGTTATAGGACATGCCACGGAGGTTAATTGGCTACATATTTCCCAAAGGTGTATTTCACAGTGAATGACATCAGCAGCCTTGGCAAAGTAGGGCATTTGGATTGTAGTGAGTGTGACTAACCTAAAAAGCATTGTGCACTACATGGATAAAGAAACACACACACAAACATCCACACTTGCCATGTGTGGGACTAGAACCCCTGCCAAAGTACTACATCACACTACAGCGTTACGCTGTTATAGGACGCACCACAGAGATTACTGGGCTACACCTTTCCCAAAGGTGTATTTCACAGTGAATGACATCAGCAGCCTTGCCAAAGTGGGGCATTTGAATTGTAGTGTGTGTAACTAGCCTAAAGATCATTGCTCCCTACACAGATAGAGACATACACTCACAAACACACACTTGCCATGTCTGGGATTAGAACTTCTACCTAACTAGTTTATCGCACTACAGCATTACACAGTTATAGGACACACCACAGAGATTACGGGGGCTACACCTTTCCCAAAGGTGTATTTCACAGTGAATGACATCAGCAGCCTTGCCAAAGTGGGGCATTTGAATTGTAGTATGTGTAACTAGCCTAAAAAGCATCACTCCCTACACAGACAGTGACATACACAACTGCCATGTCTGGGATTAAAACTCCTACCTAATTAGTTTATCACACTACAGCATTATGCAGTTATAAGATGTGCAATGGAGATTACTGGGCTACACCTTTCCCAAAGGTGTATTTCACTGTGAACGGCATCAGCAGCCTTGCCAAAGTGGGGCATTTGAATTGTAGTGTGAGTAACTAGCCTAAAAAGCATTTCTCCCTACACAGACAGAGACACACACAAACACAGAGTTGCCATGTCTGGGATTAGAACACCCACCTAACTAGTTTATCACACTACAGCATTACACAGTTATATGACACACCATGGAGATTAGTAGGTTACACCTTTCCCAAAGGTGTATTTCACAGTGAATGACATCAGCAGCCTTGCCAAAGTATGACATTTGAATTGTAGTGAGTGTGACTAGCCTAAAAAGCACTCGCACAGATACACACAATTGACATGTGTGGGATTAGAACTCCTCCCTAACTAGTTTAGTACACTACAGCAGTACACTGCTTTAGGATACACCACAGAGATTACTGGGCTACACCATTCCCAAAGGTGTATTTCAAAGTGGATGACTTCAGCAGGCTTGTCATTGTAGGGCTATGGAGAGGACAGTGTGTGCATGGGCCATAACCCATTCATCTAGGGGTTGACACCACATGCAGGGTTATATTCTGCAGGTACGTGTATACAGCTGCTTGATGTCTACTGCTTTGTACAGTCATGTTGCACAGCTAGCACTTGCACCACATAGTCTGTAATGCTGATTGATACCAGTGGCTACTTTCTACAGTGAGTGACATTTACACATCATGTGGTTGTAGCCATTTGTCTGTGTGCTGGGTAGGACAGGCCTCGTGATGGATGGCTCTTTGTCACAGTCACTCTCTTCCACACATCTATGTATGTCTACTTTTGGTATATTAGAATGTGTTGTCCTTGGATATATCTCTGTATTTATATCCAATGTGTGTGCAAAGCATGACTGGTGCATACTGAGGAGTATATGCACTAACATTTGCAACTGTCAGATATGTATGATCCACTGTTGTTTGCAGACATGGGCTTCATTTGCTTAAATGTGTGAGCATGCCCAGTATGCCCTTCTGTATTGAATGTGTGGATCCATTCCAGGTAGTTTGTACTCTAGTGCAGACCTTTGTGTTGTACACCTACATGTAGCAAACTGTTTCTGCAGGGTATCTGTAGATCATTTGGCAATATGGGGGCAAACTGTCCAAGGGATAGTGTGTCCTGTAGGTGATTGTGTCTGTTATGCTTCTGCTACATGGCACTGGTATTAACAGAGATATTCAGACACGTGTACTGTTATACATTGTGATTTTTTATGTCCTCAAGTACTGTGAGATTGACATTCTTGCTCACAGTGATGTTCTAGTGAAAAAGGATGAATGCAGCTGTGACCGGTATTGTGGGCGAATGCCTACATATTCATGGAAAGTTATGCCATTCTGGAGGGGGAGCTGCAGACACTTGCTGCTGGGTCTGTGTATCCAGTTCAGCACCTTGGTACAGTGCTGGCAGAGGATTCCATACTTGTACATCCATCGACATGACAGTATGGCCTTATCTTGCTGTGGCAATACCTCACAGCTGTACAGATTCACAGGTTACCTAGAAGCAGGGGTCATATGTCAGAACATTAACCCTATTGTGGTGTATGGGCAGGTTTGTAACCACCCATTTATGTGTTTCTAGCCAGGGATAGTATGTGGACACAGCTGTGTGTCGGACCTTGCACATTCCATGCTGCCCATGCTCCCACCCCTCCCTCTATTATTTTATCCTCTTCCATACATTATGCATGCATTCTCTAATACTTTCCCTAAGGATATCACCTCATCACAGCTGTGTTTTGTTGTTGGTCCACAATTCATGCAGTGGGACATGGTGGACATGTTACTGTGGTTTGTCCACATGGCCTTGCATATGGTTTATGTGGAGTGTGTTATGTTGTTATTTGGGTGCCCATGACATAACATGCATTAGCAGTACATGTGAGACACAGGCCTTTGGCAGAGGCCTGTAGGCCATTTGGTGGTGATGCAGGCCAGCTGTGACAGGCTGTTGCATTCTGTCAGTCCTACAGTCCCAGACCACCATACAGTATATTCCCCTGGGGTAACAGGGTAGGTGTGCTAGGTGTTCATGCCAATACTTTCTATCAGTATTGATCAAGTGGTGTGGATGCTGGCAGGGTGCTACCTACAGCTAGGGATACACCTGCATGGGACACCTGCACTGCACTGCATTCTTTTGCTATTGCTATACACAGGTGGGGGTCATATTGTACCCATTCCCCACAGCAGGGATACGACCAGACAGGTACCTGTGGGTGGTGTTTGGGTGAGCTGGGTGCATGTGTGCTATGGACACTACTTGCATCTGACTCACAGATATGCATGGGGCATTCCAGTTATGCTGGCATGTGCAGGTATATCAGCTGTTCCCCAATATATCAGTCCTATCACCTTTGTGATCTGCAAGTGTTCGGACAGATGACATCGGTATTCCCTACTACAGGCCCAGATAATGTGATGCATACCTGTATGTACAATTCCAAGGGTGTGTCCATTTCACAGTTACACATAATATACTGTATGTCTGGGGTACATTTCCCTGTGTACTGCTTGTATATCTAGGCCAACAGCCATGCCATGTCCATCTTTCAGATGGTAACACATATTACCACCATACATTTACAATGGCTTACTCCTAGTATGTGTTATACTGGTGAGGATTGTCTTTGGCACTGCAGTTGTGAGGACTTGGCCCTGTCATTGGCAGTAGTGGGCAATGGCCACCAGGTCAAACCTCAACATGCATACATACTGAACACTCTCACACAATATGAAACACACACCAACCTAACACACACATACCTGCATATTGTACAAATGCTACAATCTATCCTGCCACCTTGGCCACCTCTGGGCATCTGTGCTCTACTGGTATTATACCTACACATACATGTTACTACATTTCTACAGAGGATTGGGGGGCACACCTGACTGTTACTACATGTCTACATAGGACTAGGGGGCACACCTGCTTGTTACTACTACATGTGCACATTGGATTGGGGGGCACAGCAGACTGTTTCTACTTTTCTACATAGGATTGGGGGGGGCACACCTGACTGTTACTACATGTCTACATAGGATTGGGAGGGGCACACCTGCTTGTTATTACTACATGTGTACATCGGCTGGGGGACACACCAGACCATGTCTACTTTTCTATACAGGATTGGGGGGGCACACGTGACTGTTACCACATGTCTACATCGGTTTTGAGGGGCACACCTAACTGTTTCTACATTGCTAATCAGGATTGGGGGGGGGGCACACCTGACTGTTACTACATTTCTACATAGGATTGGGGGTCACACCTGACTGTTACTACATGTCTACATAGGATTGGGGGGCACACCTGCTTGTTACTACTATATGTGTACATCGGCTGGGGGGGCACAACAGACCATTTCTACTTTTTACATAGGATTGGGGGGACACGCCTGACTGTTACTACATGTCTACATAGGTTTTGGGGGGGCACACCTAACTGTTTCTACATTGCTACACAGGTTTGGAGGGGCACACCTGACTGTTACTACATGTCTACATAGGATGGGGGGCACACCTAACTGTTACTAAATGTCTACATAGGATTGGGGGGCACACCTGACTGTTTCTACATTGGTACACGGGAGTGGGGGGGCACACCTGACACTTGTACAAGTTTGCTATGACTGTACTGGCATGTCAGGTACTCCATTTCATTCTGTTTTCTAACCTATCATGCTGACTAGAGGCATATCGGTGTACTACAGACTATAGGTTTGATTGACCTACATATTAGTTTCTGACTTCCTACCCTTCAGAACTAATATCCCACTGCCTGACCTGATGTAGTCTGTCTGTGTAGGCCAGGGGGGAAGGTTATCCATAGGCATCATTCAGAGGCCTTAGCACAGCCTTTGATTGTGTTTGTCTACAGTTGTCCTGCTGGCTGAGACTGTTGTTGGGTATGTGAACCTCCCTGACTGGCATGTGTGTCATATGGACACACATGTGGCCCAGCACATTTCCTGCAGTGGGTTTTGTCACCATGTGTAGTACTGGCTACCGTGGTGACATCAGTATTTGTTACAGATCATATGTTGCCTCTATAGGTGTCTACTATCTGCTGGCATCCCATTCAGCCACCCAATTCCCTTGAATGCTCACATCCATACCATAGATACAGGTAACAACACATACTACTCCATTCGGCAATTGTTAAGGTGAGTGACTTACCTTGTGGGTGTCTCGGTATTGAGGATGGTGTTGAAGGGCTGGATGCACATAGTACACTCCCTACACATGGTTGAGCACAGGTAGTGTCATGTTTGGCATCCCTTTTAATGTATCTGCGAGTCAGAGAGAGGTGTCATTCCCTGAGGCCCTCCTGTGTCAGTGTATGTGCTATGCGTTGCCTCTTTGCCAAGGTCAGGGCATACTGGGCATGCCTCCTTCTGCCTACTGGGGCAGGCTCAGGTTGTTCCTCCTCTGAGTCACTCTGTGCCTGTGCAGGCCTTGGCAATGGTGGGGGGCTGTATGGCCCTACCCTGTGCTGTTCCTGCTGCAGCTGTTTTCACAGGATCATATTGTGTAGCATGGCACATACGATGACAATTTGAATACATGTAGCTGGTGAGTACTGCAAGGCTCCACTGGATGTGTCCAGACACCGGAACCATGACTTGAGCATCCCAGAAACACGCTCTATTACAATTCTGGTCTGCGCGTGTGCCTCATTATGGAGTTCTTGTTCAGGTGTGTGTGCATTTCTGATGGGTGTCATCAGCCATGGCTCCAGTGCATAACCAGCATCCCCCACTAGGTGACCATAAGGGATGTCCTCATTGGCAAATCTCTGGTACATAAAACTCAAAAACTTAAAATACTACTAAAACAAAACACACACTGAAGCCAGAATAAATTTAGCGCTTTTGTCTCGTTTATTACAGAACTTGTTCCGAATTACAAAATCCACCATTTACATCATTTCCTTTTATACCACAATTATCTCAACATCATTTCCTATTAGTTTTAATCCTTAAAAGGACATGTCAATGTAAAATTCACTCATCCAAACAGTACTGTCACTTCCTTAACACAATATCTACTAATAAAAAACTGTGTGTATAATGTAAACTTGTAATAATGTTCTTAATATAACTACATTTGCAATACATACAAACACAACATTTTATAACAAGAAAAATTAAAAATTAACATAATTTAAATAACTTTTGACATAAACTTTATCATTAATGCCAAGCGTTACATCAGCTCTTAAAAAGATTTGCCATTTCAATTCAATTTTTTCCAAAAAATGATTGAATGAACCTACAAACTTATCTGTTTTCACCTTCTCTATTACAAAAAAGGTGAACTTCTTAAAATTTTCACAGGTCACTGAATGCTTGGCTAGAGCATTACTTAAATATTTCTTCTTAATGGCCAATAAATGTTCCCTAACCCTGTGTCTTAACTTTCTAATGATTTTTCCAGTATAGACATTTTCACAGTTAGAACATACTGCTAAATAAACTAATCCTTCACTTTGGCAATCATATCTATCCTTAGCTATCACAGGGTATTTTATATGTTTAAAATAATCCCCCGGATTCAGCAATCCTCCGTGTAAGACTAAATAAGTCTTACACGGAAGCTGCAGTTGAACGGTATGATGTCAGCATGCCATGCATATTCATGAGGGTATGCCGACTCATACTCTAGTCTAACACGGTCCATGTAGGAAAGTAGGGGGCATGTCCAATTGCTGAGTACTGCAAAGGGACACTCCCCCAGAAGAGTTAGAGTCCTGATAGTAAACACCCACGAGCGAGTCCGCCGAAATGTCAAGAAACACAACACCACACAGCCCCACAGACTAAACTCTAGTGAAAGTGTTTAAAAAGTAAAAATAATCGTTACAATTTTTTTTTTATAATTTCCAATATGTTTGCCCGCATTTGCGCTCATTTGCACAGGTATGCCCTTCACTCAACCACAGTTAGCAGATATGACATTGAAAAGCATATAAGATCTACATATGCAAATTAAGCAAAGTAGCAATAGAGTAGCGGTAGAGACGTCGCCCAAAGAATAGGTAGTCACGGTTCAAGCTCCACAACATCCCACTCCATTTTTCTTTAAATAAGTATGAAACAATTCCTCGATATATATAAATTTAATTTAAGTAAAATGTAATGAAATGGCCCATGTATTTCTGAACAAAACCTATATTATGTATATATAAAAAGGATCCTAATTGCCCGTAGCTTAGCAGCACTTTAACAAGCTTAATATAAATGCCCGTAGCTAAGCAGAGCTGTACCTAGCTTAATATGAGTGCCCGTAGCCAAGCAGCACTTTACCCAGCTTAATATGACTGCACATAACTAAATAACGCTTTACCCAGCGTAAGCCGTTTGCGCGGAGCTGTGCAATGCGCCAACCAGCTTACCGTCGGGCAACGTTGGGCAACGTGTAGCAAAGTCACCTTTACACAGACACACCTCCTAGCCTGTCTACACAGTAGTAAAATAAAAAAGCAATGACAAAGGTTGAACCCGGGATACTGTGCACCATAGTCAAAGCACTGAACCAGTGAGCCATGACACTTGTACCTAGAAATCCAGTATTACCATACATATAGGAATGAATGAAAATATAACCATGACAAAGCAGGTTTGCTCTTAGCTGAGAAATTTCCAAAACGGCCAATCACAAATAAGTGCGGAAAAACCGGTATATATAAGCTCCATAGGTGGGAATACACACTATAACTGATAGTGGTACCCATTTGCATTCAGGATGGCAGGTGTCGGAGAGGGAAATCGCTTTAGAGTGCAAAGGTGGGGCATTGAGGAGTCCAAATATATGGTTTGGCTCCTAGTCCATCATCATGAAGGCCGACTCATGCAGAGCCAGGTTCAATGGGGTGCATATAAGGCAGAGGCGTGGAACCAGTTGGCACATGATCTCACCAGTGCCACAGGCATTCCGAGGACTGGTGAACAGGTCCGTCACCACCATGCGGACCTGAAGCGACGAAAGGAGAACCAACTGAACCGATGGATCCAGGAGGCCCGTCAAATGCCCAATGCCCCACTACTGAGTAAGTATACATGTAATTAAGTATGTGAGAAATGCTATCCTAGCCTATAGTATGGATAGGTATGTTCCAATATCCCTTCATTTATATTACAGCTGCAGGTCTTCATTCCGCGAATCAGCAAGCCCATGCTGATAGGCTGGTAAGGCTGCGCCACCAAGCAGGTTAGTAATTATTCAGTTGGTATTATTATAGAATATAAGTGAGACAGCCTGTAAATGAGTTCAGTGTTGTAACCCAGTAATAAAGGTCAATTAAGCCTAGAATAAAGCTTCTGCTAGTATTCTAAGATCAGATACGTGATGCAGCCTGAAAAGGAGTATTGTAATCTATTAATAAAGAGTAAACAAGTCTCAAATAGAGTTCCCACCTGTATTGTAATATCAGATAACTGCTTCAGCCTGAAACTGAGTGTTCTAATCTATCAATAAAGGATAGACAAGTATTGAATACATCCTTGTATATACTGTCATATGAAATAAGTGAGTCAGCTGGAAAGGATTGTTGTAACCCAGTAATAAATGTTAATAAAGCCTAGAATTAATTACCATCCTGAAATGTAAATATAAAATAAGTGAGAGAGTGTGAGAAAGACCTTGAAGTCTGTAATAAAGGTATACTTCATGCACGACATAATGAAATGAATGAGACAGCCACAACCAAAGAGTGAAATGTTTTAATAAAGTACAAAACCTGGACTGTGTCCGTCCTACATTTCTGATATGTTGTTGTACCCTTGCATTATAGAGATAGTATGGTTGTATGAAATACTGAACATCCACAGCTGTCTAGGCCCATATAAACTGGCTGATGGGAATGCCAGTATGTCAGAAGAATATTTATAGTCCTCAACTGTGTCATGTATAGTATTTACCTGTTAATCCGGTACATGAGCAGCTTGTGCTTGTGATCCCACAAATGTCAGTGTGCTGCTAGAACTGTACGTAACTGTTCAAATGTAGCAGGATGAATACAAATGGAATGTATATTAATGTAGCAGTAACATCTCCATCACCAACATTTGTAAGGTTACATACAGGAAACTGTACTAATACATGTAGGGGATATATATCTGCATCTAGTAGAAATGTATAGTATACGTATAGGTATTTTAAGTTGTTAATGTAATATTTTATCACCCTACCTTATGTTCACAAATGATGCTATTCCACACCATACTGGGTATGTGTATTCACAATTAATTCCTATGGACATTTGTCCTGTTGGTTTATACATATCTGCATGTACGTTGATGCATGTGCCCTGTTCACATATCCAAACCTGATGGCCTGTTGCCACCAATCAACCCTGCATGCTGTTGGAATGCCCACTGTTGTCCTAAATATGCATGTGTTATGCTTGCTGTTCAACTTTTGGAATCCATGTGTGTTTGGTGAATGGGAATACTAATGCATGCTGTTACAACTAATTTGGAATGGTGTTGTTTGTTACTAACCCAAAATGCCATTAAATACTGCTAAACATAGGACAACTGGGAAGGCGGGTGCCAGCGGACCCACCTCTCCCACCTCAGCTGGCGAGTGCACCTGGCACCAGTGCCCAGGCCGGGACCTCCTCCTCCGGTGGCCCTGTGCCACTTTCGGGTGGAAGCGCTGCAGGGGATGGGGCTCACCCCCCCCCTCTGCAAGCGTGGCCGGAGGAAAGCCTTCACTCACCCTCCAAAGGGTCCGGTATGTGGTGCGTAGTGAGATCAGGCATTCCATGACTGATCCCCTACGCCAGCTCGAGGCGAGAGTGGCACAACTCACAGGTGTGCCTGCCTGTCCTATCCAGCCCCCAGCACAGCCCCAGCCTGGGCTGTGAAGGCGCAGTGGTAACTGCCCATGGGTGGGGATCTCAGTTCCACTGTTGCCATCTGTGGGCTCATGGGCTTGCAATATCCAAACATCCGTCCCCATCAATTGTGTTTACCCCCCCACATGTGTCATACTCCGCCCCTGTATGTGTCTTGTTTGTCTTATCTGTTAACTTCCCCAACCTACCACCCCAAATATACCTACTTCTTGTACCTCACATTCCACTCTCACCTGAAAAAAAAAAAAGGGCACTCTGTTCCCACAAAAAAAATACGCCCCATACATAGTTGCCCATTTCGCACACATGTCTGCTGGACATGTAAACTGATAATTACAATTGGCTCTACAACATACTTTGTTGTCCTCACTCCTCTCTCAGGGGTGGAAGGTTTCAAATCTCACTCTAAATTTCTAACATATGCACAGCTGTTGCTGGTAAAGAATTGGGCAGCTATGGGCCTTCCCTACATCCTTCCTGCACATCCCGAGCTTGTTTTCCTACTGTCCTACCCTCTTTGTGCCCCCTTTTTCACCACTTTCCTATTTCCCTATTTTCTTTTCTTTAAAAGAAAATAGCGCGGGTGTTAGCGGGAGTAAGGACTTTTAAGCAGTTGTAAGCATGTGTGTGCTTAGCTAAGCGTAGATAAGCATAGCTAAGCATCGCGCAAACTCGCGCAAACCCGCTTACAACTGCTTAAACGTGCCTTAGTCACTCTGTATGACAATGCCCTTGTACTGCTGAGCAGCAAAATAAAATATCCTTGTCAGTCTCAAACCCCACACCTTGGACTCACAAGTCTGCATGACATATCACTAAGCCACAGCAGATATACAATAACTTGGTGCTGCAAGAAATATAACATGCATTAAAAGGAGTGAATGTAAAGGGAAAATATGAAAGCCAGAGCAATACATTTCAAGACAGAAATATAACATGCATTAAAAGGAGTGAATGTAAAGGGGAAATACGAAAGCCAGAGCAATACATTTCAAGAAAGAAATGTAACATGCATTACAAGGAGTGAATGTAAAGGGAAACTACAAAAGCCAGAGCAATACATTTCAAGACAGACAGAAATATAACATGCATTAAAAGGAGTGAATGTAAAGGGGAAATATGAAAGCCAGAGCAATACATTTCAAGAAAGAAATGTAACATGCATTACAAGGAGTGAATGTAAAGGGAAACTATGAAAGCCAGAGCAATACATTTCAAGACAGACAGAAATATAGCATGCATTAAAAGGAGTGAATGTAAAGGGGAAATACGAAAGCCAGAGCAATACATTTCAAGAAAGAAATGTAACATGCATTACAAGGAGTGAATGTAAAGGGAAACTACGAAAGCCAGACCAATACATTTCAAGACAGACAGAAATATAACATGCATTACAAGGAGTGAATGTGAAGGGACTATAGGAAAGCCAGAGCAATACATTGGAATAACCATTGTTGTATGCTAGTTAATTTCCTAATTCCAAAACAAAGTACATACTCCCATGTATCCAGTGTTAGCATTAGGAGGTGTGAGTAAACTGACACACTGAGAAGAGTGTACTGGAAGAAGCAACAGTCAGGTTTCAGTACAACATGCATTTCACTGTCTACAACCCAGCTTCAGATATGAGACATATACCAACCTTCTGACTCACACAACAGTGTCCACAGCAAACAAGCATGGTCCCCACCTTGCAAAACTGAAAGGCCTATGCCTACCTAACCTATCATTTTATAGCAGTGTCCTGAAATCACACTGAGAACTGCAATTAGCACACAGCAGGCTGCATGCAATTACTAAATGATGGGCACCAATTGGTGCAGAGGCCATCACATGCACATGTGCAGATACCTACAAAAGCAGCCTGTACTTGCTGTCCACACATGCAATTATATCATTGCAGCATATGGAGAGAGAGAGCAAGCAAGCAAGCGAGAGAGACAGACAAAAAAAACAAACAGAGGTGTTTGTAGATACCAAAAAAGAAAAATATTTAAAAAGAAAAATAAACATCAACAGGTACAACAGACAGAGGTAAGAAATACAAAGGTAAGGTATGTAACAGATATGTATTTGGTGGGATGCGAATGATGTGTATGAAGGGTACTGTACATACTGTGAACCCACTATATGTGTGTGCAGTCCATATCTATATGTAAATGCAGATGTGCATAGGGCAAGGTACATACTGCAACTGTTAGTGAAGGCTAGACATATATATGTAGTTGAAGGTTGCTATGTCCACATATCTATGTAGGTTGTAGTGTGTGGCATTGAAAACAGCAAGCATTGCAGGTATATGTCATGTGGTGGTTAAATGCTGTGGGATGGAGACAGTGAGGCCTGCTACAGCTATATGGCCTGAGGACAGCAAAATGCATTCTACACAACACTGTGCAATATTTTTACAAAATTGTATGTCTCACAACTGTTTAATGAATCACATCCCCAACATGAAAGGTGGCCAGTATATGTGCCTATATGTGCATGTATATGTACAGCAATGGATGTTTACAAGTATGTGTATATATATACCTGTATATATGTATATGTATATATATATATATATATATATATATATATATATATATATATATATATATATATATATATATAGAGAGAGAGAGAAAGAGATATATATAGATATGTATATATATATATATATATATATATATATATATATATATATATATATATATATATATATATATATATATATATATATATATACATATATATATATATATATATATATATATATATATATATATATATATATATATATATATATATATATATAAATATATATATATATATATATATATATATATATATATATATATATATACATATATGTATATATATATATATATATGTATATATATATATATATATATATATATATATATATATATATATATATATATATGTGTGTGTGTATATATATGTAGTGAGAGAGGGAGACAAGGGGTCAGACATACAGCAACTGGTGCCTGGTGACCAACACATTGATTGAACACCAGTGTTGATACTGCAGTACCATACCCCATTCCAAAACGCTTTACACACTAACTACCAGATAGGTGGTTGCCTGCCCAACACTGAAGGTGTCAGAGGGGAACATGGTGTACAGTAGCCTCCCCTCTGATAATCACAGTTCCACACTAGTCTTGTAATCCCTCTACATAGTATGTGTCATCACAAAAGGTGTGCCATCTAGAGAAATATAGGTCAGTGTACACCCTACTCCTCACAATGCCCCATGTGATATGTACCTCACATGACAACCACAGCAAGTGGAAAGGCCACAGACATACCTAACAAAGAGTGACACTGCCCCAAACACATGCCCTATGCAGACTGAATCACAAAACCACAGCTAGAGTGCATTGCATACATCATACACAGAGGTTACCACTGCCAGACATACAGAGGTATGTCACACCCATAGCAGTCGGCCAACCACCATGACAACACCTCACAATCCCTCTGAGCTACATGACCTAGGGCCCTAATCCATGTCAACGCACTGAACAGCACATGCTGGAAGTACAGGTTCCTATACACAAATATGCCATACTCTGGACTAAACTACCCAGCATTAATAAACATGGCTCATCATTATTAGATGTCATACATACCCCTGATGAATGTTATGGAGATAGGTAATATGCCCTGTGAGTCACCTCTGTGTATCCGTTTGACAGGAGCAAGTGTAATCACATTACATGTGTGTCAAATGGCAGGGTAGCATATGGCTAGGCTGCTGTAGGCCCCGGCCCAATAGTGTAGTACCTACCTATGACACAATGCGCAAACACATGTACTCAGTGCAATACCACCTATGTGAGGTGGAATGAGTGTGATACTGACTGTGTGCAAGGTCTGTAAAGGTGTGATAGCTTAGCGTGAGGTTGTGTCTGTCATGGTAGTTTGTGTCCTAGGTGTGAGGGCAGAGAAAGATGTGTCAGTTATTGGGATGCAGACATAGTAGGATGGCATATGTTGTGACGTAGTACCTTGTGTACGACTGTGGTGTCCCATTGTAGGCTGTAGCAGTACATGTATGCTCAGTAAGTGGTACTGCTGGTGAATCCAGGTTACATATGAACTGTTGTACTACCTGAAGCTGTAGGCCTAAACACCACAGTATGGTGTATGTTCACATTCCCTGGTATCACTGTCTTGTGTTTTTCCTGTAGTCTGCACAGATTACATTCCTCAGGCATAGGTATCTGTAAGTAGGGGCACACAGTACTATAAGGTACACAGGTAATGTTCACCTGTGGTGGCATACATTTGTGTGTTGTATGTTTGACTAATGTGTGTGTAATGATGCCTGTACCATGGCCGCAATCACATGTGTGTTACAGGGTATGTGTGTGTGTGTACCTAGCAACATGTATACTCTGTTACAGCAGTATGCCAGCTATATTAACAACCATGCACATATGTTAGGTAGGGGTATGGCATCAAAGACTAGGGTGGTTTACTGTTAATACTGTAACTGTACATTACATTCCTTGCATTGGATGACAATATTCATCATGCATTAGCTTGATATATACCCCCAGTGTGAGGTTGTGCATTGTATCCAATACAGTGTGTCAAGTACTGGTGTATACTGGTTTGTTGTATGGAGTGTGGCAGCCACTGTCAGGCAGTTGTGGGCTGAGCGCTGATAAGTGGTATTGAAGGTGTGTATCCTCTAATAGACAGACAGATGCTATATCTGGCAGTTAAGTGATATCTGTACTTCATAATGTTAAGTGTGCCACATGACTTGCTCACACATATTGTTTAATTGTCTTCCAGGGTTATGGCTCATCACCGTAATCCTGTGTATACAGCTGCAGAGGAGGAGGTCATACAGGCCAGCCTGTATCAAAACTATGCATGGCTGTTTTCCAGGTCCAGACAGCACCAGCATGAGCGCACTGCACTGTGGCAAGTTCTTGTTCGCCGGGTAAATGACACAGGCATGCATAACCGGACATATGAGCAGGTACGCCATCAATGCAGTGATTTAATCAGACATGTCCGGCAGCGTGCATCTGATATCCATAGGCAACAGCTTGCCACAGGTGGTGGTGTGCCCATACATCCCCCCCTCACCAGAGTGGAGGAGCTGCTCCTAAGCATGGTGGCTCCTGGCCTACAGCAGCAGCAACATCATGCATGCGTCATCATGGAGGCTGGAGCTACCCAGCAGGACGACATGGAGCATGCAGGTAATATGCCCTAGCTGTAGACTACTGTTACCTGTATTGTTAGAATATGCCTATGTGAGATGTGTACTGTGTGTTTAGCAGTTGTGCTGCCTCTCGTGTGCAATACTGATATTTGGAATAGTATCTCCACACCTGTGACTGTTGACTGTTGTTCCACTGTAGATTAGCGCACTCACTCATGGCAGCAATGCCACAGTTGTGGCCACTGATAAACTGTGACATATTCTTGTAGGTCCCTCTGGTGTGACAGCAGGGCAGACGGTACATGCTAGTGAGTGTGTTAACACTTTCATAATGGTAATGAAATGTGCATGTCATTGGTGAGGTGTAGGCCATGTACACGTAACACACCTACGCATAATGTATGCTGTCCATGTTTGCTGTGAGACATTAATCATCACATTAAAGTCAATAGCTGCCTCAAGCACATACACTGCACAGTGCAGCAGAAACAAGTGTGGCAGCACTGTACTGCACCTTAGATATGCATAGTTGCTACAGCTGTACACAACAGAACACGTTTATCATATGCAGTACATGAAAACATGCTATAGTCATAGCAGTCATTGCTTTGCACCTCAATGTTGTGCGTGTGCAAACATATGCACCTATACACAATATGCATAGCATGTTGTGTGTGTGCTTACATATGCCAGTATACACAATATGCACAGCAGTTGCCATCCAAACAAAGTCCTGGAATGCTAGTGGGTGTATAGGTCACTTGACACACTATGGGTTGTGTCCATGTACAAATTGTGTTCCAGGGTGTAGCCAATCACTGAACAATGACACAGTTGCAACAAAGCCATGTATATTGCTATTACATTGGGGCGTCTACACTAGCACTGTATGGTCTTGTGTAACACATATTCTGTATGCTGACGTGTGTGGTGACTGTTTACCTTGTGATACTGACACTCACCTTCACCCACTATAGAGTATGTGTTGGATTTCTGGTGTGTGTATGTGCTGTAGTGAGGAGTGTATTACTGTGCATGTGTGCATGTATGCATGTGTTCATGTGTAGACCATAAAGTGTGTTTCCTGTCTTCTTCTCACAGGTGCTGAGTTAGGGCTGGCCGAATGCAGCAGGGAACCTGAAGCCACTGCCACGAATAGTGCTGATGATGAGACATGTATATTGACACAGGGAGGTTTGACAGGGTCTGTCGTTGGTCCATCAATCGACAGTACACAGCGTTCAACCCCATCTATGTGCACACTCATACTGCCAATACATCCCTCACCACCAATGGCCATAGGTGAGGGACAGCATACAGTTGGCACTGACCAGGAGAGTGTGGTACCCATGGCACTTGCATCCCCTCACAGCAGCCATAGCCATATTCCTGGAACGGTACCACATAGGCGGAGGTCCAGGGGTTCTCAGGGGAGTACCGCTGGTCGTATTGCCCCTGGCAGGCGTGCCCTCACTGGTCTCATGACATCCAGTATGTTCCGGGCTGTAATGCAGGCTCAGGCACGTATGGAACAGTACACCAGGCAGGGACTTAGGGTGCAGAGGGCACATTACACTGCTATCAATGACAGCATCCGTGACCTTGCCGGTGCCATTCAGACTTACACCGTGGTCACTGGTAGACGTTGGGGGGAGACAATAGATGCCCTCCACAATATGTCATCCATGAGCCAGGACCGTGCGGGGCAGTTGCGATGTCGACACGGACACATGCCAGCAACAGCAACATCTGGCAGTGGTCGCGGACAGCCCCCGGGTCACAGCCATTGACCGTCCCAGTAGACCACATGCACGTGGCTCTGACCATTCCCAGCAGGGACATGGGTCCAGTCATCCCACCTCTGCCTCTGAGGACAGTACCCAGTCAGGGTTGGTACCCGATACTGTCCGTAGCACCCCTGCCAGGCACAGGTACTGTGTCCATGGCCGGAGACAGTAATCTGTACGGCCTAGCAGGTACAGTCTGTGGCTGTCCCACAAACTACTGTATATGGCAGCCACATGGTGGAGCTGTGTGCATGCAGACACATACACATTAACCAAACAACTAGGGCTCACACATACACACACACATTACATCAACATTGGCCCATACTGTACTGTTGTCCCTCACACACACACACACACACACACACACACACACACACACACACACACACACACACACACACATGTCGATTGGATGGGTCAATGTCAGGTTCTGGCAAACAACAAAATGCCCTGTGCATATGATGATACCTGTGTCGCCTCCTGTCATCTGTAACATTGATGGAGGAACAGGATAACATGGTGCTGATGCACAGGGTGACACTATAGCAGTGTAGCAATATTAGCAAGTTGTCAACAGGAAAGTGTAATGACATCCTTGTAGGTATATCTCAGCAGACATTATTCATCAAAGCTCTGATTGTCAATGTAGCATTGTTTACACCACTGTTAGGTCTGACTATGTATTGTCCACCCATGTGCCACTTGACTGATGTGTAATGTGTTGCCAGCATGTGTTAGTGAGTGGACAGTATGTGTGTGATGTGTGCAGTACAGATTGGCAAGTGTACATCTGTGAACATGGTGGGTGCGCACTGTCTGTATGTACGTGCATAGTAGACACATGGGACATGTGGCATACCCTGTTGTACACATAGTGAACATGTCACAGTATCTTTCAATGGCCAGTATGCATTCTACTACAGTTATGTACTAACATGGGTAGACATGTGTGTATGACATGGGTAGACACTATGCTGTGGGTGATACTGTTTGTATCTGTCAATGATTTGTGGTCTGGTAGTATACATAACCTCAACAGCATGACTATAAGCAATCATTGGATGTTGTCCTGACAAATGACGCACAGTCATAGGGAACTTAGTAACAGTTGGAGCCTTCCGGTACTACATTATAACACTAAGCAGTGGTAATGACCACCACTCATTCCTGTGTCCACACCTGTTTGGCATATAGCCCCCTTAGGTACATGCAAACACACTAGGGATGTGTCCATCCACATCTGGTAATGCATGCAGTGGCCTACAATCCATTCCCTGGATGGGACACATATCCTACACAAGGGTATCATACAGACAGATGCCTGTCATGTGATACATGCTGTATAACAGTAAGCCGACTATGGCATAGTCATCCACATGTACTCTACTTCCTATCCCATCAGTACCACATTGGTGGTAGCCGTCAACATGTATGTTGGGTACCAATGTGTACATACAGCCTCATGTTATGTCATGTGTCCCTTGGTATCCACATATCCATAGGTATTGTGGAGTCCCAAGGTGTGTCACATGACACATTGGAGGCCTGGATGCATATACACAAGGCGGTTGTACACCTATAAAGACTGCCCATCATGGTTGTGTATGAACATGCCTGACATATACCTCAGGCATATACCCTTACTCACACTACTGTACAGTAACTGTCATGGGTTTGTGTGGCACAGATGACCTTGGCCACGGATCACGAATGTGGATGGGCCTGTCACATACATACATATGTGACCTACGATCTGAGAAGCTGCGGCACAACCTGTCAATGGCAACAAATGTAGTATGCAGGCTTCACACCTACTGATTAAGGGAACATGTACACATATATATTTGCAACGCATATACCTGATGTGTGCAATGCACTTACTGTTGTAACCATAATATGCCATAACATAGTAAAAAGCAAGACCCACACTGCATTGACCAAGAGTGACACACACACAGTCAGCACTTGCAGGATTTAAACCCCTACCTAACTAGGTTGATACTACAGAGAGACACATTAGCATGGTGTACTATTTGCTTTACTGGGTGGTGTCCCTTCTCCGTCTGTATTTCTAGGGTACTGACATCATCAGTCTTTCCAAAGAGGAATGTACATCTGTAGTGTGTTTTCCCAGTCTTCAAAAAGGGCACTCCTTTCATAGAGAATTGCACACACATATGCACACACCCCCCACACACAAACACAGTCAGTGCTTGCAGGATTTAAACCCATATCTAACTAGGTTATGATATTACAGAGAGACTCATTAGCATGGCGTGCTATTTGCTTTATTGGGTGGTTTCCCTTCTCCATCTGAATTTCTACGGTGCTGACATCATCAGTCTTGCCAAAGAGGAATGTACATCTGTAGTGTGTTTTCCCAGTCTTCAAAAAGGCCACTCCTTTCTTAGAGGATTGCACACACAAACACCCCCCACACGCAGTCAACGATTGCAGGATTCAAACCCCTACCTAATTAGGTTATGATACTACAGAAAGATGTATTAGCACAGTGCGCGATTTGCTTTATTCGGTGGTTTCCCTTTTCCATCTGTATGTCTAGGGTGCTGACATCATCAGTCTTTCCAAAGAGGAATGTACATCTGTAGTGTGTTTTCCCAGTCTTCAAAAAGCCACTCCTTTTATAGAGAATTGCACGCACATACACACACCCCCACACACAAACAGTCAGCATTTGCAGGATTCAAACCCCTACCTAACTAGATTAGGATACTACAGAGAGACGCATTAGCATGGCGCGTGATTTGCTTTACTGGGTGGTTTTCCTTCTCCGTCTGTATTTCTAGGGTACTGACATCATCAGTCTTTCCAAAGAGGAATGTACATCTGTAGTGTTTTCCCAGTCTTCAAAAAGGCCACACCTTTCATAGAGAATTGCACACACATACACACACCCCACACCCATATATGATCACTATGATCATATATATATGTATAATATAGTTTTAATGGTTGAAAAACAATATATTTATGTACGAATTTTAAGAATTTTTAAGTACTCTATTTAGTTAAAGCTCTATCCTGTAGTTGGAAATGATGTCATTGTCAGCTGAGCATATATAGAGTATATATAGGACACTTTGAAGTTGTATTTTTCCTGTTTTATGGCCTGAAGAAACCCTTTTGGGTGAAAGCACTTGCTGAACTTTGTCATTGGGTTAATAAATTCAAACATTTTTATCTTAACCGGATTTTGAATTCGTTTGTGCTGAAGTGAACATAGTGTTGACTGGAAACCAGAAGTGGTTGCAATAGTGTATGTGGACTGTATTGCCCCGCCAATTTCCGTTCCTGTACCTTTGTGTTGGATTGATTTTATTCATTTATATATTCAGGATTCGGGACTCTTGGGCGGCAGTTGGAGTTTGCTATTTTAAATAGATTATGACACTACAGAGAGACGCATTAGCACGGCGCGCTATTTGCTTTACTGGGTGGTTTCCCTTCTCCATCTGTATTTTTAAGGTGCTGACATCATCAGTCTTTCCAAAGAGGAATGTACATCTGTAGTGTGTTTTCCCAGTCTTCAAAAAGGACACCCCTTTCATAAAGAATTGCACAGACATACACCCCCCACGCACAGTCAAGCATTTGCAAGATTCAAACCACTACCTAACTAGGTTATGATATTACAGAGAGATGCATTAGCACAGCGCACTATTTGCTTTACTGGGTGGTTTCTCTTCTCCGTCTGTATTTCTAGGCTGCTGACATCATCAGTCTTTCCAAAGAGGAATGTACATCTGTAGTGTGTTTTCCCAGTCTTCAAAAAGGCCACTCCTTTCATAGAGAATTGCACACACCCCCCACACACAAACACAGTCAGCGTTTGCAGGATTCAAATCCCTACCTAACTAGGTTATGATACTACAGAGAGACACATTAGCACGGCGCGGTATTTGCATTATTGGTTGTTTTCTCTTCTCCGTCTGTATTTCTAGGGTGCTGACATCATCAGACTAGACATGGTAATGTGTGTACACTTTGTTCTATGCCATTCCAGGAATGGTCCATGTGGGTCGTCAGGTGTCAACAGCTGGAATAGGAACTCATAATCCTTACCTTGTGTGATCTATCTGTGGACACATCGGCATTCCTTCATATGTCAACACATATTTATGCACAGCTTGTTGGTTTTGTGGCTACTACATGTGTCTGGGATGTTGATAAAGGGCTATTCAAAGTGTATGTGAGACGTGTAGCTGTGTTCAGTGATGTATGTCCTGTGTGGCTGCCTTGCAAACAGTCTAGCATGTTTGGGAACCATGATCCACACATGAACATACCACGGTTAGTAGGGTTGTGTGTATGTCAGCTTCCAATAGCTTGGTTTATGACTTCAACCATGATGGACTCCATGGCTTGCAGATCATACTTCATAGGCATACTGGACTGTACATCCCATGATGTGTTGTGCACCAACACTTGTGTGGAGTGCCATATGTTGCTGTAACACATTCAACGGTTCCACATCCTGTGTAGGGGGGAGGTTCAGCTGACTGTTCAGGTGCAGGATCTGTTTGTTCTGTAGTTTATGCATGACACATATTGGTAATTAATGTAGTCCACTTGATGCCATGCTTTTAGCATTGGGGGTAGCTGTTCATCCATTCTACATGTGATATCTCCTGGTATGATGATATGGACTACTGTCGGTGGGAGGTGGGTATGTATATATGGGCCTGTCTGTCAGGATGTCGGCATTGTCAGTCAGGTACAGTTGGCCCTGACTCATGACATATATGTGTGTACATTGCTATATATGACATAGCTGTCGGAGGTGTCATGATTCAGTCTGGACTCCTTCTCAGATACTCTTTACAGAACACCAACAAACCTGAGCACTAATCCCTGATATACTCCTTTACACACTTAACACCCTACTGATCCTTTGTCAACTGGCTACAGAGTATGTCATGATGATATCCCGGCATGTCCAGGGGTCGGCTTTGTGTGCACTCTCCAGTCCAGCTGGTGAATATTGTGATGTAGACACAATGTCATGTCTGCCTCACGTACACAGACAAGACTCTCCTCCTCACAACAAACCCAGATATATGTGTGAGATGCACCTATAGAGACATACAGGGTGCTGAACTCTCTCATCCCATGACTGGCATAGTCTATCAGGTGGTGAAGATAACCACACACACCACATATCAGTCGCACATATCCTCTGGCGACAGCACTCAAACCACATTATCACACATACACATACTCGGGTGCTGTAAATTAACTCTGCCTAAGCAGCAGAAACCTCACATCAAGCACACACACAGCTGCTACCCCACTACAATTCCCACATCTCACATAGTTCACAATGTCAGGGTGCCACACAGTCACTTGCCTTCGGGCTACACAACACACATAATACAGTTGTGATAGGTGACACTTATTGTCAGACACACTGATGTACCACTCACCAGCCCATACAAGGGAATAGTCCCTTTGTGCTGTCTGTCGTGTGTCAGGATCTGCCACATAACAGATGCAGTCAGGTCACTACAAAGCAAGTACAGGACTGGCACCATCATTGTCCATGCTGGTGCGTAAAACCGCAGATGTTACTCCCTGGACCACATGACATGGTACATGGAGGAACAGTGTCATGATGTAGCCCAGGCCAGTATGACCCTGACCTTGTCTAGCATCTTACACCCACCAAGTATGATGTCACAGTATACAGACAAAAATATCACGTTTAACACTTGGCTAACAGATTGGTGTCATTCATAGGGGATACAGTGTCTGTCAGCCTGTGGTGACATGCTCAACATGCCACATAGCTTCACTATGGACAGCTTGCACCTGTCACCCTTGGACCTTTGAATACTGGCTAAGGCTCTTGCTACCACCATAGTGCATTTGTTGAGCAGGGCTCAAAAGACAAACCCACCTACATAGACATTACAGGTTAAATAACACTAAGGGTAATGTTGTTCAACACCAGATGTGTTACCCTCATATTGTGGCCACTCAGGACTCCCCTCAGTATGGGGGATAGCAATATATGTGCACTAACAGATGCCTAGTTCAGGGTCACATATGCACACCAGCACTACCAGGTTATGTTTCATACCATGCTTTCTGACCACAGGACTTGGAACGGACAACACAACTAGGGGGTGTATCCATATACATCACAGATACACACACCTCCGGGTTAGTGGCACTGCACTAAGCATCACAGACCATACATATACAACTACCATTGTTCGAAACTGCCTTTCAGTTTGTTGCCTACTACAGACCACCCTCCCATACTCAGGAACCACATGCGGCTTTCCTGGGAACAGTGGGGGATATGATGGTCTCCACGAACACCATTATATTGGGTGACATTAGATACATGGATATTGACTGGGGATACTACTCAAGCCGCAACAACCTCGCCCTACAGTCGCTACAATTTGTACATTCATATGCTATGGCACAACCAGTCACCACAGCCACAAGGGGGAATACATATTGGACATGATCATCACCGACATGGGGACTCTATGTTACACACCAGCAATATACCCCTCATTGGTAAGGTCGGAACATACAGCTATCTCTGTGGACATACATATACACTCCACACACCCATCCTGGGTAATCTTGATGAACTTCTGATGAGCCAATGTCTCACTTCACCAAAGCAAGGTGGTATCCTTCAGAGACCTTGAGACAGTGTGAAATACAGCTCTGACTGCTGAATCCTTTACATACACATTCTATGGACTCCTAGTGGACTGCATGAATTGTGCTACCCCAAATAACAACAAGACTCACTCCTCCAATGGCAGGGGACCTGTCTGATAGACACCAGCCATTAATGAGCTCTACAATGTCAGGAGGAAGCTACTACATGATAGAGCACAATCCCAGACGGGGAAAGCATCTGTGATCTGTATTAGCAGATAGCTATGATCACTCATGTACTTATCTAAGGTCTTCTTCTCACGGACAATTGCACCAGACAAGTAGGACTATCACAAGGCCTTTGTCTGTTATGTCAGGAACCTGGGTGGACACTCACTGATATGCTGTGAGTTACTGCATACTGACTACACTTACACTGAACCCACTGGCATAGCCAACATCCTGGCAAACAGGTTCAGTGCAGATGTCTCCCCCCATCCCCCCTAGGGAGCAACTACCCATCCCAACAGAGTGTAACCTCCCTGACACCACACAGTAACAGGTGAGTGCTACCCTCCCCAAAGCATACATTACAGCATCAATGTGACCAGTTGGTGTCCCGGCCTGCATCTTACATGAGCTTCATGACAGACGTAACCCTCACATTACATAACTGTGCAATATTGGAGTTACTGCAGGATATGTACCCACAGAATGGCATACAGTGACAGTGTGCCCACTCCACATAGTTGGTGCCAGAATGGAACACAGACAATATTTCCCTATAAGCCTAACAATCCTGTTATGCAAAGCTATGGAGTGTATTGTCATGGGACTCTTACACATAGACATCAGGAAACTAAAGACACTGTGTCCTACACATTTCAGCATTGTTGTGGGCAGATCTTGCCTCTTGAACATGTTTGTATTCTTTTGACAGTTAACAGGTCCATCAACATAGGGACAGTTGTACACGCAGCCTACCTGAAGCTTGCTAAACCCTTCCACACAATAACCCACTGGGCCATTATGCATTGGCTCACCAGCATCAATATGGACACATATCTCACATGATGGATTGCTACCTGGATCAGGGATAGCACCCACATGGTCAGAATTGCAGGTGCCATGTCTGACTATACACCAGTTGCACGTGGCATCCCACATGGCTCAGTCCTGGGACCTCTCTTGTTCAGTATATATTTGTCTGACGTACAGGCTACCACAGGGGGTATAAGGCTGACCTTGTTCACACTTGACTGCAAACTGGGTGCCATGATCATCTCTCCAGCTGCCACATGCATACTCCAACAGGGTCTCTCAGAGATGGATGACTGGTGCCTGAGCCATGGCCTACAGCTAAATGCCATTAGTTGCATAGTCATCCCCTTTGGGAATAACAACATGCCCACACATTAACACATGGGTAGTACTCCATTACATATGGTAGGTGTTGTTAGGTGATTGGGGACATGACTTGTTCGTACTGTCACCTTTGACATTCACGTTGCCACAGTGGTTGGACAGACCTTCTATATAAGCAATCTTATCCCATATGGTTTCACATCTAGATCGAGTGATGTCATTGTGCCCCTATACTAATAACAACCGTGCTTGGTTACAATGCCACCTTTGGGGTGTACCTTACCCAACACCTGCAGCAACTGTACTGGCCACAGATACCCAAGCAACAGCCACCCCTCAACAATACCCATGAATCACATATCTCACAAAATCAGTGTGCCTCACAGTCACAGCCCTTAAGACCAAACAACACACCAAATACAGTTGTTATAGGGGACTCTATTGTCCGGCATACTGACATCCCTCTCAACTGACTGAACAAGGAGAAGATCACTGTAAGCTGCCTGTCAGGTGGCAGGATCCACCACATAATGCAAGCACTCAGGTCACTCCAAAGCAGGTACAGATATGACTGTGTCATTGTCCATGCAGGTGTGAATGACATGAGATGTACCTCTCTGGACTACAAGACATGAGACATAGAGCAGCTCTCTGATCATGTAGCCCAGGCTGGTATGACCCTGACCTTGGGTAGCATCTTGCCCTCACCAAGAATGATGCCAGAGTATGCAGACAAAATGATCAGTTTAAACAATTGTCTAAAGTATTGGTGTCATTTAATGGGGATCCAGTGTCTGTCAGCCTGGGATGACATGCCTGACAAGCCACGTTGCTTCGCTAGGGACGGCTTGCACCTGTCACCCTTAGGCTTTCGTATACTGGCCATGCCTCTTGCCACACCCATAGTGCATTTTTTAGGCGAGGCTCAAAGGACATACACACCTCCATCGACAACCCAAGGATACAAAATCTAGAGGTAATGCTACTCAATGCCAGACGTCTACACCTCAAGATGCACACACTTGAGGCTCTCCTCAGTATGGAGAATATCGATGTCTGTGCAGTAACAGAAACCTGGTTCAGGGCTCCTGAGAGCACCCCAGCACTACCAGGTTATAACTCATACCATGTGTTTCACACACAAAACTCGGACCGAAGCACAAAAATGAGGGGTAGTATCTATATTCATCAAAGATACCTACACCTCCAGGTTAGTGGCACTGCACGAAGCATCAGAAACCATCCATGTGCAACTAACAGCGGGCCAAACTGCATTTCAGTTTGTAGCCTGCTACAGAACACCCTCCCTATTACAGGAACCCCACTTGGCATTCCTGAGAACACTGGAGAATATCAAGGTCTCTCCTACAACTATGTTATTGGGTGACTTCAACTACCCAAACATTGACTGCAACAACTACTCATGCCCAAACACACTCGCCCAAAGGTTCCTTGAAGTTATAAACTGTAATGCAATGGAACAACTGGTCACCACTTCCACAAGAGGGAACAACATATTGGACCTGGTCATCACCAACATGGGGACTCTATGTTACGCACCAGAGGTAAACCCCTCATTGGTAAGATCAGACCATTAACAAATTTCCATGGACATCCATATCCCGTCCCCACCCCCAGCTAAGGAAATCACTGTATAGAATTTCTCAAACGCCAACTTTGCACTTCTCAAGACTGAGGTGGAATCCTTCAAAGCCCACAGGCCAGAGGATAACAGGCCAATCCGCAGAATCCTTTACAAATGCATTGTATAAGCACCTGCAGGAATGCATGGATCGTGCTATCCCAAATAAAATGAAGCCTCACTCCTCCAAAAACAGAAGACCTGTTTGGTGGACCCCGGCCATAAATAAGCTATACAACAGTAGGAGGAAGCTACTGCATGACAGAGCAAAATCCCAAAAATGGAAGCCATCTCTGATCAGTATTAGCAAGAAACTTCAATACCTCATAAAATCATCAAAGGCCAGTTTCCAAAGGGAAATTGCCCTAGACACTAAAGATAATCACAAGTCCTTCTTTGGTTATGTCCATAATATGGGTGGAAACTCCCAGATATGCTCTGAATTGTTGCATAACGGTACAAAATATACCAAAACTACAGACAGCCACGATCCTGGCAGACAGATTCAGCACAAACTTCTCCCCCCCCTTCACCCACAAAGGAACAAATGCCTATCCCAACTGAATGTAACCTCCCTGACATCACAGATGCACAGGTGAAAGCTGCCCTCACCAAAGCAGAAAACACAGCAGCTATGGGACCGGATGGTATCCCAGGCTGTGTCTTACACAAGCTCCAAGAACTGAACCCTCACATTAAGTCACTGTTCAAACTTAGCCTTACTACAGGATATGTACCCAAATAATGGCATACAGCTACAGTGGTTCCACTCCACAAAGGTGGTGCCACAACAGACCCTGGGAACTATCACCCCATAAGCCTGACTAGTCTGGTCTGTACAGCTATGGAGCATATTATCATGGAACTCATAAACAAAGACATTGGGAGCCTCCAGACACTGGACCCTACCCAATTTGGCTTTGTTAAGGGCAGATCTTGCCTCTTAAACCTAGTTGATTTCTTTGAAACAGTTACCAAAGCTATGGATGAGGACAAGGTAGTCCAAACAGCCTACATGGACCTCGCAAAAACGTTCAACACAATACCCCACTCGGATATCATGCATAAGGTTAACAGCTTAAATATCAACCCCTATATCACAAGATGGGTTGCAAACTGGCTCAGGGATAGAACCCACATTGTCAGAATCACAGGTGCCATGTCCAAATACAAACCAGTTACAAGAGGCATCTCACATGGCTCAGTTCTGGGACCTCTCTGGTTCGGTATATACTTCTCTGAGGTTCAGGCTAATACGGGGGCATTATGGCTGACAGGGTTCGCAGATTACTGCAAACTGGGGGCCATAATCAACTCTCCAGCTAACACAAGCATCCTCCAGAAGGGTCTCACAGAGATGGATGTTTGCTGCCAGAGCCACAAGCTCGAGCTACATGCTATAAAGTGCATCATCATCCCCTTTGTGAAAAACAAGGTGCACGCACATTACCACATAAGTGGTAATCCATTAAGTACAGAAGTAGTAACTTGAGATTTGTGGACCAATGTAGACAGTAATCTCTCCTTTGATAATCACATTGCCAAAGTGGTTACAAACACCTTCTATATATGCCACCTTATCACGAACGGGTTCGCATCTACATCAAGTGAGGTCATTGTGCCCCTCTACTCGTCAGTCATCAGCACCGTACTTGAATACAATGGCCCTTTTGGGATGTACCTTACCCGACACCTGCAGCACCTGGAGAGACCCAAAGTACCTCTCCAAGAGGGTCATGGGCTACAAACAGATGTCATATGCAGCTCACCTAAGGAAACTCCAGCTGTACTCATTTGCTTACCACCTACTCAGAGGCAATCTATTCCTGACATACAAAGCCATGTCAAAGCCCAAATTAATGGACATACTCCACCTCAAAAATCCAAGTCCCTTAGAGATATACGCTCCAGGGACTTATACCTCAGCACAGGAATAAAAAGGACATGCTGGAGGGACAGATTCATTTCCGAGAGGCTCCCCTCACTCTGGAATAGAATCCCAATTCATATTAGACATAGCCCCTCACTGACCCTCTTCAAGCCAAATCTGGACACATGGATGGGAAATCGCAAATTCACCCCTGGGATTTCTTCTGTGTCCCTGCTAGACAGAGGCACAGTAGCCTAAACGTACATGGGCTATCTTGTGTGACCTACTATTCACTGGCACAGTGTAGTACTCTGACAGGGCTGCAAAAGCCAAGCACACTCTGGCTAGGCTTGTACATACCCTAGGGAAGATAGCCTACTATTGACCTCTGAACCTATGCTTCTGCTCGGGATGCACAATATTTACTGCTGATACTGTTTGCAGGTCTTTATCATCTTTGCTTTCCCAGTTTCTATGAACAACTTAGGTATCTGTGGAACATGTTTGATCATGACAGGGTTCCACTATATTATATAAGTGTCTGTTGTCATGTAACTGTGTGCACAGGGCAGATTGCTGGATAGTGAGAGGTTCCTGGGTTAACACATGCAACTGCCAGATGTGTGGCCCACTGCTGTAGTCAGACATGGCCTAAGTGTGTGAGCATGCCCAGTTCAGGCTTTCCATGTTTTGTTGCCTGACATATGTCTCATTTATTCAGGTGTGTGAGCATGTCCAGTGCGACCTTTCAGTATGTTGCAATCTGAAGTCCACTACATTTGTGAATGTGTGTGAACATGACCAATATTAACATTTATACTGTGTGTGTTGGAAGTCAAGTTCTGTTCTTACTGCAGGACTCACCTTTGTGTCATAACTCAACAGGGATTATGCTGTGCATGCAGGGTTTCCATGAGATACTTTGCATAGACTTATCAACATTCCTTCATACTAGCTGAACAGTGCAATGCTGTCATGGTTTAGTGGTTCAGTACTTTAACTATGGTGCACAGTATCCTGGGTTCGAGAACATCACTGCTTTATATTTCCATACTGAGCAGACAAGACTGCTTAAGGGCCAGTTAAGCAAATATGAGCATGTTGGCTTTTATTCTGCTATGCCCTACTTAGACCAGGCTTGGCCGACATTGCTGTATATTCACCAACTTTGCTGGACATTGCCCAATATTAGTCGACACTGACCACAGTTGTACTAGTTGGTGTGTGTATTCTGTTTGCATATACTACATGGTGGTAAATGCTGTTTAGCACTACCTTAAATTGCTTGACACATGGCAATCATGCCTTAGGTGGTGCTGCAGGGCTGCCTATGTCAGATGCACATACTACACTCCCTGTACATGTTTGAAGCAGGTAGTGTCAACTTAGGCATCCCTTTTACTATATGTGCGGGTCAGAGAGAGGTATCATTTCCAGGGTTCCTACTGAGCCAGTGTATGTGCTATGCGTTGCCTCTTTGCCAAGGCCAAAGCATACTGGGCATGCCTCCTTCTGCCTACTGGGGCAGGCTCAGGTTGTTCCTCCTCTGAGTCACACTCTGCCTGTGATGACCTTGGCAATGGTGGGGGGCTGTTTGGGCCTATGCTGGTCCTGCTGCAGCTGTTTTCGCAGGATCATATTATGTAACATAGCACATACCATGACAATTTGGGTACATGTAGTTGGAGTGTACTGCAAGGCTCCACCAGATGTGTCCAGGCACCGGAAATGTGACTTGAGCAGCCCAAACACACGCTCGATTACATTTCGTGTTTGTGCGTGTGCCTCATTATGGCGTTCCTGTTCAGGTGTGTGTGCATTTCTGATGGGTGTCATCAGACACGGCTCCAGTGCATAGCCAGCATCCCCCACTAGGTGACCATGTGGGATGTCCCCATTGGCAAATGTCTGGTACAGCTGCGTCAGATGCTAGATATGGGAATCATGGTAGCTTCCAGGGCAACCAGCACACACATTCAGTATTATGCCCTGGGCATCACACACGACCTGGCGGTTGATGGAGGGGAAGCCTTTGCAGTTGAAGTAGACCCTACCCCGCTCACTGGCTGGTGCTTTGATGCGTATGTGCGTGCAGTCTATTGCACCCACTACCTCAGGGTATTCTGCTATTTGCTGGAAGAGACGCATATTGCTTGCCAATACCTCACGGGAATTGGGGAAATATACATGATCACCGACATGTGCTGACATGGCATCCAGAAACTGGTGCAGTACCCTGGATGCTGATGCCTGTGATATCCCCATCATATCACCAGTTGGTCTCTGGAAGGTACCTGTTGCTAGTATTCGTAGGCCAACACATACCTTGGTTTCCATTGGAATGGGTTCCCCTCTCTTGGTTCTGTGTGTGAGGCACGGCCTGCACAGCTCAACAATTTGCTGCATGAGGTCTCTGTCCACTCTATAGCGCTCCACTATCTCCAGCTCATGTAGCCCCTGGTAGGTTACCCTGGGCCTGTACACTCTTCTCTGTCTCCTCACTGGGGGTTGGTTGGCAGCATTCCCATTGTCACCACCCTCAGCATGTTGCATATGTCAGTTTATGACAGCAATGGCAGCCCCTAACATTTCTTTGTCTCAGTTAAGCCTTTTCAGTATTCACTTATCTTAGCTTACTGCAGTGCTGCAGTGTCTCTGAGCAATACCTGGTGAAAAGTTGTTTGCAGAGTTTTAAGTGCTGGGCTGGGCTGGTTTACTGCCTGTGTAATTGCCTGATTCTGATTATTTCCACCTGCAAGCTCTGCTGACTCTCCCTGGTTAACTTCCTACTGTTTATTGTGCTTTCTTTTCCCTTTCCATTTCCTCAGGGGGCAGCACCGTGCACACTAGCGCAGACGCGCGTACACGTGCTAACATGCACGCACACAGGCTTAGACGGACTTACACTAGCTAATTCCTGCCTAAACACATGCACACTAGTGCAGAGGCGCTTACAAGACTTTAAACTGCCTTATACATGTTTACTCCAGCTTAAACGTGCACACTGACGCTTCCACATGCGCACACTGTCTTACTCGGGTTTACAGGCGCGCATACACGTTGCAAGCATTTTTCAAGAAACTTTGGTGATACCCACAGTGTACACCTTCTATTTCTTGACTATAGCTAGGATACCTGATGACACACCTCTTCCAGTGATGAGCAACTGACAGTTAACACATGACACTCTGCTCAAATGAGATTATCTTCTTTCATACATACCCCCTCCTGATGTCACCTATATCCTACTCTGTTACTCCCCTTATCCCTAGTCTTACACTCCACTGACTGTGCTCATTTGCTATGTAGACTTGGGATTCACTATCCTTACCCTCATTTGCATAGGATTGCTTACTAATGCTTGGTTACATCTCTTAGACTGGGTTCCCCCCTTAGCAACCCCTACTCGGTAGCCATGTTGTCTTCAACATGCCATTGCCTTGAATTGTACAATACAAATCCCCATAAAATCCACATTTGTGGGTTTTAATTTTTATTTTTCTGTTTTTTTAGAGCGCAGCCCGTTTGCGCGACGCTGCACTATGCTTAAACATGGAAAATTGGAAAAAAAATTAAATTACTTTTTTTCATTTTGCATCGGGTAACATTGCCAATGGCCATATATTTGGCCATTGGCATGCTTCCTCTATTGGATGCAACCTTTATTTGGAGCTGTCACAGCTCCATTTTGCTATTTGCAGAATGGTACTCAGTTGTCAACTGAGTACATTTCGGCAGATAACACTACTCTTACTCGGACAGGTTTGGGTTTCCTGGATTGCAAATCTACCTCATTTGCATGCCTTTCAGCTGCAATTTAGGTAATTTGCATGTCCTGGCCCTGTCCGTGTAAGAGCCGTTTTAGGAGCTCTCTTACATGCCACTAAAGGCTGTTCCTGAAATGCTTGTCGGACATGATAGCTGCATGGAGTCTTACTCTACTCTTAGACTCCGTGCAAGCCATCGTGAATCCAGCCCAATGACTTTGTACACCCATCATAAATCTACATTGTCTACAATTTATACAGGGAAATGTCCCTAAACGTGTGACAACTCTATTATGGCTCTCATCTCTGTGTCCATTTTCCAAAATTTCTTTTAAACTTCTAGTTTTTTTATTAATAAAGTTTGGTTGCATCCCAATAATCTTGCTTAATTCATCATTACCCAAGATAATTTTCCATTTCTCTTGTATAACTTGTCTAATTGCAGGCCCATCAATACTCATAGGTAATGGAAATGCATGCCTCAGCTCATCATTCTTATTTACATCCTCACTGAATTTATTTTGTTGAAAACCTGTTTTCAGTATAGGCGAGTATTTATCATTCTTGTGTTGTATAATATATTGTAATGTCTCTTCTAGAATATCACTAGAATATCCTTTATTAATAAATAACTGTTTGAGGACATCTAACTCTACCTTGAATTGATGGTCGTAACTGACCATTCTACTCAGTCTAATAGCTTGTCCCTTAAAAACATTGACTTTCATGTGCTTAGAATGAAAACTATCATAATGTAAATAATTATAGTAAAGGTTTTCTTTCTGAAAAGATTACTTCTAAATGTTCTATTAACAACATCCATCTCAATTTCCATATCCAAAAGTTGAACCTTTGTACCTCTGCCACCTATAGTGAATTACAACCAAGCCACTGTCTGATTAATGTTTTGGAAAAACTCACCAAGCTGTTCATTGTTACCAGCCCATACAAAAAACAAATCATCTATGTAATGCCTATAATATTTGACATATTTAAATAAATCCATATTCTCCAAAAGAGTGACTTCCCACCAACACATGACCAGATTGGCAAAGACGGGAGCAACATGTGCTCCCATCGCTACCCCACTCAACTGTTGGTAAATTTCCTTTCCAAACATGAAAAAAATATTGTGTAATACCAATTCCATAAGCTGACAAAGTACAAAAATATCTTCATTGCATTCCACTTTGTTTAAATATAGCCTCATGAACTCTATTTCTTCATTTTGATCTATAGCTGTGTATAAGGAACAAACATCAAATGCGCATAGCAAGGTTTCATTTCCCTGGAACTCAAAATGTCGAAGTTCATCCAAAAACATCCATGAATCTCTAAGATACCACTTACTACTTTGCACTATAGGATTTAATATTTTATCCAAATATATAGAAATTTTTGAAGTTTTACTGAAAGAGGCAGACACAATGGGCCTAAATGGAGGATTCTCCACATCTTTGTGTATTTTAGGGATGCCAAAAAGCATCCCTAATTGGGGTTGTTCGACATTCAAATATTCAAACAAATCAATGGAAATGTATTGCTGATATAACAAATCCAATAAAATAATGTCTAATTCCTGAAATTTCTTCCTGACAAAATCTTTAGACACTTTGGAATATTTGTCATCTGCTAGTAACCTCCTTATACTACTACTGTAGTCCTAACTATCCATGATAACAAGCCCTAGTCCTTTGTCTGCCTTCATATATCTGATGTCACTATATGATTCTGTTTTAAAGCCAAGTCTTCCCCCCAGTGAGATTTTCCAAATATTTAACTGATTTTTCACTACTATGTAGCTTATATATCTCATTTTCATATAAATTAGAAAAAATATTTAAAGTGTTAACTAATGGAGGGTTAATATTTCTTTTTTTTTTTAAACACATCTTTATTTATTTCATATCAAAACAAAACAAATCCAAAAACAACCAATATACAAATGTGCCAATTCTCTTAAGTGTATACATAAACAAGACAAAAAAATTAAAGCTAGATAAAAAGAATGCACTTAATATACTACAAATCCCCTTGAGAACTACAAATACTCTATATTGAAGGAAACAGGAGGAATAAATAAACATGATCATAGATTACTAATCATTGGATAAATGCTGAAAAACGAAATCCCATAGTTTCTGGTAGTATTTCCGTCTACTAGGATTAGTTAATATCAGCTTATGAGATCGAGTGTACTGAATAGCTAAGATCTTAAAATCTTTCCATCTAAGTTTAGTATGATCCAACCAGTGTCTAGTAATATAATATTTAATCAAAAGACAAATAATGATTAGGGCATGAAGTTTGATTTTAGGCATGTGAATATTTGTAATATGCAGTAGCGCCATTTCCCAAGTCAGTGTAGATTTATGATAACCCATTTTCTCTAAACAGATTTTAAGTGAACACCAAAGGTTATAAGCATATTTGCAAAACGATAATATATGTACCAAGTCGGTATATGGATATGAGCAGCAGGAGCATATAGTGGAGTGATTGGGATCAAATTTGTTTAAATGAACTGGGGTAAGGTATAAATTATTAAAGATCATGAATTGTGTGTAGAGAAGCTTTTTATATGGGTAGAACATCAGAGTATGTTTAATAGCTAGTAATTTCTGGGTCATTATGAAGTTGTTTCCCTGGTGATCCCAATAATCCGCCAAAACAATTTTCCCTTGATTTGAAAAGTAGGAAAAGGATCTGTACGCTATTGAGATCATGTTTTTCTTGTAGGTTAGATTTTGCAGAAGGGTTTCTACCTGCCTCTGTTCCTCCTCCGTACTCAGGAAGTTGTGTATTATGGATAGAGTAAGTTCAACCTCAAAAAATTAAATCTTCTCCCCATTCTTAAAGGACTAATTAAAACTTTCCAAGACTTATTCAAATATATTAAACTGGAAAATGCCCTCCTTCTATTCCAGCCTTTTCATCTTAATCCAAATATAACCTTAAACAATGTAATGATTAAACTGAATGATTTCCCATTAAAGATTTTACCCTATGGGATATACATAAATATAACCTCCCATCTTTAACTGACCTACGAATGGCTCTGGGTGTATCTAAAAAATATATTTCTATTTTGAGACAACTTAGAGAACTTACTCTATCCATAATATTTCTATTCTTTCTAAAAAGTCCTCCTTCATGATTTTGCAAATCATGATACAGACATTTCAGATTTAACTTTCGTACAAATAGTTTAAAATCTAAAATGGTGTCTGTTGTATTTGCTTTTCTTGCTGGCAAGAAAGAAAACCCTTTCTTAAGCACTCTGATTTCAACATCTGTTAATTTTCTATGACTAAGATTGAAAATTACTTGTGTGTAGGCTAACGTCCTTTGTTCTTGCCTTTTTTCTTTCCCCCGGTGACAAAAGCTTCCTGATTTGGAGGTGGACTGCTTATGCCACTGGTTTGAGTAGGAAAAGGAATATTTTCCTTACTTTCCACACTTGAAACACTAGACACCTGACACCTATTATTGTCATTAACTTGTGAATTATTTTTGTTACTTGAATCAGAAAACGAATCAAGACTGTATAATGAACCTGTTTTAATGAACTCCTTCTTTCCATTGTTATCATTCAAATTATTATTATTATTATATCTTTTTTTATTAACCATATATACCTGTTCTTGTTGATATGCTTGCAAATCTCTCAATAATTTCTTCTTTTTCTTGGTGACAATGCTATCTATCAACTTATTAACCTTGTTACTTAAATTGTCAAACATATACTGATAAAAATGCATCATGGGATGTTCCCTTAACCCATTGTCCATTTTAATGATATCTTTTAAAATGTCCATCTGTTCTTTGTTCCATTTTATTAACGTTTTCAGTACTTCCAAACCCATGTTATTATACAATTCTTTCAATTTTTTGAACAAGTTGTTATCAAATTTAACTGCATTTGGAAGGGCACAATTGACAAATTAACACATTTACTCAAATATTGATTTTCATAAATCAAGGTTTTAAACCTCAAAACTTTTTTCTCCAACTGGAGAAATTGATTCTTAATGTCAGGTACTTCTTTACGAACATGTCGTAAGTCGACCAATAAATCATTACTGCTGGACAAATCATGAAAAGGGTCAATAACAATACCTTCCAAAAATTAAACGATAGGCTTATTGTGATCAAACACAGCATCCTCTATGATAGTCCCTTCTTCAAATGATGAGCGACTATCACCATTATCTTCGCACATATCCAAACGCCGCCTTCCATTCCCTTTCATCCTTTCCAATAAATGTTGCACTTTACAGACTACTTCATGTAGTGTCATGGTGAGCAGATTAACTTCATCCGGCATTGGATATACACAAATATCACTATCTATAGTGCCCTGAGTAGTCATATTGCCCACCAAACTGTTCAGGAAAATGGAAACTGTTACAGTAAACTTTATCAGATGTTATTCTTTATTCGTAAAGTGAACGTTATCACCATGCACCTTTAAATTGTGCCGAACAAACACAAAACTGCTGTCAATCCTTTATCAAGAAGTAGAAAATGTACCAGTTCTAAAAAGAACTTTTGTAAGGAGACAGACTTACGTTTGTTTAGCTCCAGTTTCCACAAAGGTGTTAAAGGTTCCAAACACAGTGTTCCACTTAATTTTTCAGATAAAATTCCAAAAAGTCCCAGAAGCCAAAGGCAATACTGCTGTCAATCCTTTACCAAAAATGATGTACCAGTTCTAAGAAGAACTTTTGTAAGGAGACAGTCTTACATACACCTGACTTCAGTTCTCAAATAAATGATAGAAAATTATTTCACTACTTCAAGTGAAATATTAACCTTGCAAATAGATAAGAATAAAAGATTCCAGTAGCAACCAGTGCTAAAAGACTGCACTTAAAACTCAAAAACGTAAAATACTACTAAAACAAAACACACACTGGAGCCAGAATAAATTTAGCGCTTTCGTCCCGTTTATTACAGAACTTCTTCAGAATTACAAAATCCATCATTTATATCATTTCCTTTTATACCACAATTATCTCAACATCATTTCCTATTCGTATTAATCCTTAAAAGGACATGTCAATGTAAAATTCGCTCAACCAAACAGTACTATCACTTCCTTAACACAATATCTACTAATAAAAAACTGTGTGTATAATGTAAACTTGTAATAATGTTCTTAATATAACTACATTTGCAATACATACAAGCACTAAATTTTATAACAAGAAAAATTAAAAATTAACATAATTTAAATAACTTTTGACAGAAACTTTATCATTAATGCCAGGCGTTACATCAGCTCTTAAAAAGATTTGCCATTTCAATTCAATTTTTTGAATTCTGGTATAGCTGCATCAGATGCCAGATGTGGGAATCATGATAGTTTCCAGGGCAGCTAGCACACACATTCATTATTATGCCCTGGACATCGCACGCAACCTGGCAGTTGATGGAGGGGAAGCCCTTGCGGTTGATGTAGACCCTACCCCGCTCACTGGGTGGTGCTTTGATGCATATGTACGTGCAGTCTATAGTACCCACTACCTCAGGGTATTGTGCTATTTGGTGGAAAAGATGCATATTGCTGGCCAACGCCTCACGGGTGTTGGGGAAATATACGTGCTGACCGGCATGTGCTGCCATGGTTTCCAGGAACTGATGGAGTACCCTGGATGCTGATGCCTGTGAAATCCCCATAATATCCCCAGTTGGCCTTTGGAAGGTACCTGTAGCTAGTATTCTTAGGCCTACTCATACCTTGGTATCCACTGGGATGGGCTTCCCCTCTGTTTGTTCTGTGTGTGAGGTGTGGCCGGCACAGCTCAACAATTTGCTGTAGGAGGTTCCTGTCCACCCTATAGCACTCCACTCATGTAGCCCCTGGTAAGTTGCCCTGGGTCTGTACACTCTTCTCCATCTCCTCACTGTGGGTTGGTCGACAGTATTCTTATCCTCACCACTCTCAGCCTCTTCCACATGTTGTTGTATGATAGCTATTGCAGCCCCTATCATTTTGTTGTTTTTGTTTGTTAAAATTCCCTTGCTTGTATACACCGGTATATATACCGGTGGTGCAGAGTATTTGGGAAAATCAGAGGAAAAGGTGTTTGCATAGTTTATAGTAGTGTTCTGGGCTGGGCTTGGCTGCTGCCTGTGTAATTGGCTGATTCTGATACATTTCACTTGCCAGCTATGCTAGTTCTCCCTGATTACCTTCCTACTGCTGTTTTCCCTTCCCATTGCCTTCCTGTTTAAGCCTGGGGGTGCGCCGCACAAACACAGTGCTCAAATGTGCACGGAGCTGCCATTTCCTGGTTTACTTTTTTTTTCCTTTAAACCCAGTGAGTGGCATGCACACCCACTTAGGCAATGTAAAGAGTGCTAGGCAGCCTCAGACACACCCCCTTGCTTAGCTGTGCTAAGCTAAGGGCAAACCCAAGCCACAGGTCTCCAATTTGCTTACAGTATGCCCAGTGGCGGCTGGTGACTTCAAATCACAGGGGGGCTGCAGGAGATGCTGAATGGGTGGGGTCAAAGAGAAGGGGTGTGGTCAACCATAAAGGGGAGGAGCTATGCACAAAACCACAAAAAACTAACTTTAATTAAAAACGCTGCCCTGGGTGGGAAACCATCATTATGAAAGTCCAATCAAGACAAAAATAAGTGTAGAAGAATAAAAATATTTCAATGCATTGGCTGCATGACAGCTTACTTAATATCTAGATGGAAACAAAAGGTTGTGAGGCATGAAAAAATAAATTACTTTTTAAATACATTACTGGAATGCCAGTCAAAATCAAGTATAAGAAAAACCAGAAGCACTCAACTCAAACCACTTCTCCTTGCACTGCAGTTCTAATTATAATATATTCAGCTTTATTAAAGTACCAAGCAACATGCTGAAAGTAGAAATCTATGTGATGCCCCACTTGTAAAAATGTTTCTTATCCAAAAAGACCTGCTGCCTGACAACTTGTTTCATGGGGAAAACATGATAAAAGTAAAAATGAAAAGCAAACAAGAAACAAGCTCAAGATACATTGCTTAAAGGATTACTGTACAGGTTATGGACCACACATGATTGGCATTCTGCTTAGTTTACGGGTAAAGTCTGTAGAGATGACTGGAAGTCTCCAACAAGTGTAATGAGCTTTTTAAAATAATGGAATCCTGTCCTTTAATACCCAAGGCTTATACATTATCTAGTCAAGTATTCTCTGCATGGCAACAACAGAAAGGCTTTCAATGTTGGCAATTCTTTAACAGTATGCTTATTAAAGCTTACTTGCATCTTACGATGTCAGACAAGCTTACCTTATGGTCATTAAAGCATTGCTACTTAAACACAGAGCAACAGGCACTTTGAGTAATAAGCATAAATCTGAGTAATAAGCATAAATCAACAGTACAAAAATATGACAGAAACCAGACCATTCTGCAAAATCAAGGACAGATGAAAAGCCACTGTAGTACTTATGCAGTATGTCCTCCCCATCCAAGGTAGATACAACTACTCCTTGCCTTGCTTGGACACATCCAGAGTCACTACATGGGGGAGTGGGGTGCAACAAGCATGTCACAATTTGAAATCTCTCTGGCTGACTGTGATGGCCCTGACACATTTGTCATACCTCTCAACCTCAAGAGCAAGAAATCTGGACAAAGCCATACACAGAAGTGGGACAAAGGCACAACAATAAGGACAATTTTTAAATATTGCTCTAATAAACTTAGAAAGATAATAGAATAGGTCTTGCATTAGTATGAATTTTCTGAAGGGTATAAAATCTTAAACTCAAATGTCTGTCATTTTCTAACTTCAGTCTTTAGTGATTTGTCACTAATTTGCCAAAAAACACAATTTTATGAAAAATGGCCCAAAATTGTGATGCAAAAATATAAAATAGACACACAATACAGCTTCTACCTGTCAAAGAAGGGACACTTTAATATTAGTACTGCTACCTTGAGCAGCTGACAAAATAAAAGAATCTACATGCATTTCAAGTAATCTATAACTTTGATTATTACAGTTATTTCTTAATTGTAAACCCTCCATGTTTTCTTCCAAAATTGCTATTTTTGGAGGGATTATTAGGGGAAGAGCAACATTTTGAGCCAAAAATTGGGGACAGTTGAGAGGTTGGCTATGCCTAATTCTATAAAGCAATTTATTTGCATGTACCTCTCAACCTGTTAATGCAGTAAATCTGAACAAGGCCAAATATATTTGGGGCACATATAAACAGTACTAAAAATTGCTCTTGTATAAATTGAGACAGTTGATAGAATGGCTCTTACTTTAACATGCATTTTATGAAGGTTATGAAGTCTGAAACTTATTATTTAGTGACTTCTGGCAAATCATTTAGGAATTAAAACTACAAATTTTATGAACAACAAACCAAAAATAAGAAGCAAAAATCTATTCATTCTTTGAAAATCTGGACAGTTGGGAGGTATAGTTCAGCTGGGCCTGTCTGAGTTTGCTGCCCCCCCCCCCCTGACAAAATAATGGTTGAACTGGAGCCTCTGCAGCCATTCCAATTAACCATTACTTGGCTATTTCACTCCATTTACCATAAACACTAATGTGCATACTGCTTTACTTCAATGATTGGACTTCATTTGAAAGTTTTATTTTGTATTTTACAGCACAAACATTAAGTCATCTGTTAAACAAAGCAATGCAGTCTCACAATGAAAACTTAGCATTAAAACTTCTCTGCCCTTGAAACTCACATTCATTGAAACAGCATTGAAATCCACATTCAAAGAAAATACATTTTGCCAGTGGCAGATAAAGATTAATTTTGGGCTGTTTTGAATCATAGGCCCCTTGCATATGAAACATACATGTGCTCTTTGATACACCTTCCTCATTGTACTAAAATTATATTCCTTGTACAATACAGTACACTTGTTAGAGGGTGTTTTAAATTTGTTTTGAACATTTTTCCAGTAAGCAGTGAAACAAAACATATGCACCCATAATGGCAAAACTGCCCAGTTGAGAACATTTATCATAAAAGTCTACTCAGACTTCCACAGTCCACCATTATTAGTAAATATACACAATTCTACAGTCCACCATTATTAGTAAATATGCACAATTCCACAGTCCACCATTATTAGTAAATATGCACAATTCTACAGTCCACCATTATCAGTAAATATGCACAATTCTACAGTGCACCTTTATCAGTAAATATGCACAATTCTACAGTCCATATTCAGTGAATTCAAGTTCTTGCCATAGCTGTCAACCTTAGCACAAAAACCTGGACGAAGCCAATAATGGGGGAATACAGTCCCAAAAATAGGGACAAATTTAAAATATTCATCTTATAAACTTAGAAAATTGCGAGAAAAAAAGGTTGTGTTACTATGTATTCTGAAGAACATGAAGTTTGAAATTCAAATGCCGGTCAATTTTACTGCGGACAGAACAAAAACAATTTTCAGCAGAGACGCAGGGATTAATACTGCAGACACGTCTTTGTAAAATGGCAGGGCACCAGAGCAAATCCACACAAACACAGGGAGGAGATGCAGACTCCACACAGAAGCCACCCCAACCAAGAATCAAACCAGAAAACCTATAGCTGTGAGGCAACAATACTACCACTGCACCATCAAATCTGCAAGGAATTAAACATTCAGAAACCTGAAGTCTGAAATTCAAATGCCGGTCAATTTTACTGCGGACCGAACAAAAACAATTTTCAGCAGAGACGCAGGGATTAATACTGCAGACACGTCTTTGTAAAATGGCAGGGCACCAGAGCAAATCCACACAAACACAGGGAGGAGATGCAGACGCCACACAGAAGCCACCCCAACCAAGAATCAAACCAGAAAACCTATAGCTGTGAGGCAACAATACTACCACTACACCATCAAATCTGCAAGGAATTAAACATTCAGAAACCTGAAGTCTGAAATTCAAATGCCTGTCAATTTTATTTAACATTTGTTAATCAGGACAGTCTGACTTGGAACAATTTTCAGCAGAGGCCCAGGAAGAAATAATGCAGACATGTCTTTGTAACATGGGAGGACACAAAAGCAAACCCACACAAACACAGGGAGAAGATACGGACCCCACAAAGAAGGAACCCCAGCCAAGAATCAAACCTGAGAACCTGCAGCTGTGAGGCAACAATGCTACTACTACACCATCAAATATCAAGCATTGCAACATTTACAAACCACAGATATTATGAAGAACAGCTCAGATCAAATATGAGGCAAAAATCTGCAATTTTTTTACAAATGGTGGTGGGTAGGGAACTCAAGTCTTTAACACCTGCATACAGGGTACAGGGTTCAAGCCTGAGGTATTCCCTACCACACCACCATGAGCACCTGGGGCATTTTCACACACACACTCCCCCCCCCCCTCCAGTTACAAGCACCAGCTAACACATACACAACTCCGGTTACAAGCACCAGCTAACACATACACAACTCCGGTTACAAGCACCAATACATAAAGTAAAATGCACCATACACTTACCTGTCTGTTCTCCATACCATATCCTGCCTGCGCAATACTCACAAAGACCCGTGAGATCCCAGTAAAGCTCCTTGACGACGAGATCCCAAGCTCCCTCCTGAGACTGTTCTGGATGTTGCTGCTGCAGTCCGGATGCGATGTATCCTCCCAGCGTGTCTGTGCACTTTAAAAGTGCACAGACGTCTCCTTGCGTCGCGAAGTCCGCGAAATTTATTTTTTTTTGTTTTCTTTTTTTTTTGTTTTCTTTTTTAATTTGAGGGTGCTGCAGTCCGGCAGCCCGATGCCACGAGCCGCCCCTGAGTATGCCTGACAACCCCCCTATGATAGCTAACTCCTAGGCTTGCACCAAGCTATTCCTGCTCTTACACTGTTGGGTGCTGACTAGCATGCAGGGGAAATCTGGGATTCAGTATCATTCCCCTCATTTGCATAGGATTGCCTGCTGATGCATAGTTACAGGTCCCACACTGAGCCTCCCCCTTTAGCAACCACTATTCACTGGCCAAGTTGTCTTCTGCCTGCCATTGAGTATAATGGCAAAATAGTGATTTTGGTTAGAATTCTTATTTTAGTTTTTTTTCTTATTTTTCTTATTTTTCACCCGATCCCATTTGCGTGCTGCTGCCCTACGCCTAAACAGCTGAGATTGGCTAAAAAAATTAAAAGTTAATTTTTTTTTATTTTTGCAACTGTTTTCCATACCAGTGTCCATATATTTGGCCATTGGCATGCTTTATGCATAATATCCACCCTTTACTTGCAGCTGTCATGGCTCCATTTTGTAGTTTGCAGAAATGTACTCGGTTACTGGCCGAGTACATTTCTGCAGATTACATTAGTCCTACATGGCCAGCTTCCAGCTTCCTGGATTGCAAATTCACCTCATTTGCATGGTTTCACCTGCAAATGGGGTGATTTGCATACAGGGGCTGAGTCCGTGCAGGACTAGTGCAGGAGTGCTCGCGCACGTCCCTACAGCTTATTCCTGGATCACACGGCAGACATATTGCCTGCTGGAGCTCCTGCACTACTCCTGCACACTGTGCAGAGCTTGCTGAATCTGGGGGATTATGTGGGTCAATGCAAAGAAAGCCTGCAACATTAAACAACATGTAAACCCTTTCTTATGTGTAGTTTTACAATTTTAATAATTTATTTTAAAGTCTTAGACTTCTTTCCTTAGTTATAATGTATTATTTCTTCTATTTCTTTAGAAAATATCTGCATCTGTCAGCAGTTATGTGTTGTAAGGCAAGGAAATTCTCTTTGTATTTGAGATGCTAGACAACAAATTATGACTAAAAGATGACTATTACCTAGACTGGTTTAATTTCCTTTTGGAAGTAATCAGTGGGATAACCAGGCATACTATCTATACTCATACAAATACATTATTATTATTTTTTTTGTAATCAAAAGAAGAATTATTATGTTTCCATGGAACATAAGAAGACAAGTACTATCTAAAGTAATATCTACAAAAATGTCTGTCTTTGAGATTTAGTATTAAACTGAGATTTCACCTACCAGTGTGGGTAGCACAGGTAGGTGTAAAGACACTATGATGCTTATTAAATAGTGTAAAGAAGTATAAGAAAAAAGAAACACACAGTCGTGTAAGTAAACTTACCTTAACTCATTCCCTCCAATACAACTCTTTTGAGTGTGTATCTTTAACTCATAGTGGGTTTGGCCTGAGCCTTTAAAAATGAAGTTATCACCTTACAATTCTAACAAATACTCATTGGCAGAGGTCAGATATCAATTCAATTGCATTTGCCATCATGTATGCTTCAAGATAAAATATTCCGATACCTTGTATGTAGCATGATTTTGGAATTATTAATGCGAGCATGAACAAGTAACATTTGATGCCTAGAGGAGCAGTAGGAGGTAACTGCAGATGCACCTAGAGGCGTCACTCTTATGTAACGAGTTAACAATGGATGTTTGAATGTTCACTGCTGCAGTAACTTTAGCTATAGGGGTTATATCCTGCCAGGGATATAACAGCTGGCCAGCTTCCAAAGCTCAGTGCATCTTCCATGCACTCAAGCTGTCAGTCAGCTCAAGCTGAAGTGACTGAATATGACAGGTTTGGGCATCAGCCCTTCAGAGCTTTCATGCCAACAGAGAGAAGGAGGCTGAGCCCTGAAAGGACAAGGCTAGGAACAACAGAAAAGTAAATATCCACACACCGGCATAAACAACACACCAAAAAACAAGGGGGGAGGAGGTACAGAGTGGCTACTGAAGCAGTGATCATTTGAACATTTACTTTTAGCAAAGAATCAAGCTTCTACTACTTTGTAAAAATATGTACAGAGGACCAAGTTGCTGCTCCTAGAATAATTCTATAATCAATCCTTTCTAAAAAGTCATAGATGAAGCTAAGGCCCTAGTAAAGTGTGCCTTAATCCTGACTGTATAGTTTTGTTGTAGTGAGTATAACAAAAGGCAATAGCCTTAGACAACCATTTGGAAATAGTTTGTTTTGACAGAAGTTGTTCCTTCCTAACACCATAAGAAATGAAAAATTGATTTGAAAATTTGAAAGATTTAGTTCTGTCAAGATGGTGGGCAGCCATGGTGGTGCAGCGGTTAGCATTGCCACCTTACAGCAAGAGGCTCTCTGGTTCAATCCTCAGCTGGGGTGCCTTCTGTGCAGAGTCTGCATGTCCTCCCTGTGGTCATGTGTGTTTCCTCCAGGTGTTTTGGTTTCCACCCAAAGACATGGTGTAGGTGGATTGGACACTCTAAATTGGCCCTAGGTGTGAGTGTGTGTGTGCCTTCTGTGGAAGGTTGGGCACCAGGCTGGCAACTTGACACCATAAAACTCCACTGCCAATCATGAGCAGATAGGTGATCCACTGTGGTGACCCCTAACTGGGAAAAGCCAAAAGAAGAAGAAGTTCTGTCAAGATGGTACCTGAGTTGTTTGTGGACATCCAAGGTATGGAGTATCCTTTACCCCACATTTTTAGGTTCAGGAAAAAAAATGAGGAAATGGATAGTTTGACTTAAAGCAAACTCATATACCACTTTAGGCATAAAATATTGATTAGTTCTCAAAGAAACCCTGTCTCTGTGGAAGATAAGCTAGGGTTGACTCACCATAAGAGCTTGCAACTCAGATACTCTTCTTGCAGAGGTCAGAGCACTCAGTAATACAGTTTTCTATACTAAGAACCTTGGATCATCCAGATTAGCTGGTTCAAATGAAGCAAGTGTTAGGTTCTTTAATACAAAATTAAGCTCTCAAGGAGGGGCCACCAGGTTTCGTGGAGGCCTCTTACGCAAAAATTATTTCAAAACCATTTTGACAGAAGAATGCATTGAAAGAGGGGGGGAATCTTTGGATGGACATGCTGAAATGGCCAATATGTGAATAAGCCGATAGCTGATCATGTAAAGCCAGCAGATGAGCGATCTCTTTGGCGGCAGGAAGGGTCTGAAGAACTAAGTGCCCAAACCAGTCTTTTTATTCAATCTATCACACAATATTTTCCAAATGAAAGTAATGACAATGTAGTAATATTGTAAAATTAGGTTGTCTTGACCATCATATATGCCATAGATAATATTTCCAAAAGGAACATGTCAGCACCATCAAATCCAAATGGTATATGATCCAGTCACTAAGTGCAACAATTCTCTTGCTATATAGGAAAACACGTCCATTGTTTCTTCTACTTCACTACAATATGACACCAAACAATGCTCCCCTACAGGATGTTGAACTTCATTTCAAACTAAGTTAGAAACCAACAAAGGATAAACCACGATAAAATGACCCAAAGTACCATAGTTGTCTACATTTTTCCTAATCAACACCGAAATGCTTTCCATCTAGAGGCTGTCTGACCTGTTTACAAAAGCGCTAAACATTCCTAGTAATTTCCATTTTTCCAGCTTCTGATTCATTTCAGTCATGTGAGAGATCCATCCTGTCTTCCTGTTTTAACACTTTTCTATTTCTGACCTCATGTCCCATATGTTACCTAAATCTAACTGCCAAATAAAGATGACTGACAAGAGAATGACACAAAAATTGTACCAAATGAACCACATTTACCCCACTTCTGTACAAAATATCTATTTTCGAGGAGTTTAAATGAGAACCCAGATCCAGACTAAGAGATCTATAACCTCTACCTCTATATGATGGATAGCTAGCTAGCTAGATGGGTAGATAGATAGATAGATAGATAGATAGATAGATAGATAGATAGATAGATAGATAGACGGACGGACAGATAGATAGATAGATAGATAGATAGATAGATAGATAGATAGATAGATAGACAGACAGATAGATAGCTCCCCAGCCATAAAAAATAGGACTTGATTGATCTGACTTGACTAATACCTCTCTGTCAGAGACATCTTTAAAGTGTTTTAAAAACATATACCTTTGTATTATCTTTTCCACTTCATCTTCCTCGCAGCACATTCATTAAACTGGACCCCAAAGTCTCATATACCCTGATACTATGAATCATTCCCAGCAAATCTTATAATCCATCCCATGGAAAGGATGCTCAGAAAAGTAGTAGTTAGAGCAATAAGGATGTTTTGTTATGTTATTAATGCAGGTAGAGGGTATAATTCGGCTTTCATGATCCACTGACAGGGTATACAATCTTAGTTGCAGGAACATTTAAAGTATTTACTGCAATGAAGCTATACATCATCATGTTTTTGAAAAACAATCATTTAAAATATAAATATTACGAATGTAATATTCATTTTAAATACTTGCTTTATCCCACCCAGTACTACAAGGACCAAGATCCAGTCCAATATGGTAATTATCATAACAGAAGCCAGTTCTGCCAGCTCATCAAAGACACATGCATACTCACAAATGCACAGCATGTGTGTACAGACACACACACACACACACACACACACACACACACACACACACACACACACACACACACACACACACACGTATACCTAAGTTATACATCGCTGCACCTATATGTTTCTGAGATGTGGTGGGAAACTGAAGCCTTCAACAAATGGAAAATGACATGTAAATTCCAAAAAGAAGGCACCATAGTCAGAAAATCAATGCATGATTCAAAAGCATGCTTAATGAAACAAAAATGGGGTTAATTGTTTCTTATCTAACATTTAGGGATACATGAGATTTCTTTTTAAGAAAATTGAATGCTGTTTCCTCCTGAATAAATGGCAATTACTTCTCTCTTGCTATTTAATAGGCTGCGAAGAAAGTTCCCAAAATTAGGAGGAAATGTCAAATTTAGTGCCATTTGTACAGAATTAGAATATTCAGATTTGCTTCTGCATGAATTATGTTCAGTGGACTTTAGACAAGCCAGCCACTGGCCATCTTTTATGTTTATTAATCTATCAATTTATGACAATGTTTTAGAATATTTACCCTCTTACCTTGTGTAGTGAATTTCTGAAAAGATGTCTTATACTTTTTCCACATTTATGCAACATCAAGGCAGAATATTTATGGTCCATGAGTGTGTGCACAGAGCCACCAGATCTATGTGTGCAGGGTGGCTCCCTCTTGGAAAATGCTTGGATCATGTTTTACTATACCTAATAACTTGATAATTTTTACATTCTGTAAGTCCTGCAGAGCATTATATGCAAGACAGAATTCTCAGAACAAAGTGAAGGTGGTAGGTATAGTAATACTTTGCCATTTTTTTTATTTTTATTTTATTTTTGTTTTTGAGGAACTGAGCACCATGGCACATAGCAATGAATCTCCGATTGTGCCCAAGATGGCCTTTGATTCAGTAGAAACCTTGGCACTCAAGTAACCGATGAGACAGGGTGAGAGTAACCAGCCCTGATGCCAGCAGACCCATGCTGGGGGATGGAGGCAAATTGGTTCACTGCTGAACTGCCACTCAGTGGAGGCTTCATGTAATGTAAGTATAAAAGCAGAAACTGGCTGCAGTGGGGGCATATACGGCAAGCAGTTTTGTGCTATGACAAGTATGGTTAGACTAGTAGCATACATGCTTGGGATGTGGTTTTGCAGGCTAAACCTAACAACTGTCATAGGAGACTAAGAGTTAGGACTGATTTCAAAGCCCTGCCTACTGCCTGAATACTTACCCAAACAGGAACAGATGAACCAATCAGATAATACATTTAATGACTGGTAGGTGATGGGGTTAAAAAATGAGGCTAATCGTGCAGTTACAATAACATGGAATATGCTCAGAAACAGACAACTACAATAGAAAGACTGCACATAAAGAAGATCCTCAATCTCCCATTAGAAATGCATGGTGTTCTGTGAGTTTTAAAAATAATTGTAGTCATTACAGGGGCTCGATCCACTAATTCTTCTTGATTATAAATGATTCTCTATGAAAGAATTCAGAAATTCTGGTAGTCACAATATTAACAAAGAGCTATGCATTATTAAGTTAGTTATTCTTTGTTAGGTAAAGACTATTAGACAAATTCTCAGGTGAAGCCATGCACCTCTGTATCACTTCACTAACTTTGACTCACCCATGCACAATGTGAGTAAATGTTTATACAATCCAAACCATGTCAACAGGCTGAAATAGCTTACAAACCACTGTTAGGAGCTCAAAAGTTAGCACCCTTGCCTTTGGAGCCAGACGATCAGAAGAGTGCGAGTTCTATTCCCATGCCAGGTACTTGATTAATTTTTCTGATACTAGCACTGTAATGAAGCATAAAAGGGGTACTGCACTCCTGAGTGTGACATCCTTTGGATGAGATGATAAGCTGAGCTTCCATCTGCCTAATTTCATGGTAGATAAGGTTGATGTAAGTAATCATATGGCACATATTGAAAAAGAGTAGGGAAATTCCCCAGTGCCCTAGCCAAATTTCCCCTAGTCAGTATGAATATCATCTTGAGTCCCCCCCCCCCAGCAAAGAAGGCACTGACTTAGTGAGACTAGCACAGTTAACAAAGACGAAATAAATAAATACAATTTAAAAAGTATATAAACAGAGACCTTAAGAATAGATAAGGATTACATGGTCATCTAATCTGTTACAGGATTATCTTTAGAAATGTATTTAGTAATTTTCTTTTGCTTTATATTTCATACACATTTGAATTGATTCACTGTTTTTGACAGTTAATCAGAAAGACAGTGCATGCATTCACTACCCTCTCTGAGAAGTAGAAAATCCATTCTCACAATTTGTTACTTTAACCTCTGGATCTGACCAGGTACTAGAAATAAATATTTTTTTCAATGGAGACAGACATCTTGTCCCAAATTTAGAATGAATTCAACAGTCTTGAATAGAACAGCAACAAATAATAACTGTATTTATAGCACTCCTGACGCTTCTTGGACATTATCCTGCAGACCATATTGCTTCAAACTTTCAAAATGAAGCAGATCATATAGACTTTGAGGCTACATCTGGCACTATAGCAGTATTATTCAAATAAGGACTCTGTTTCTCACATCATGAGCATTTTGGTTAGCACAGTTTACATTCTTTTGTCATTAAAATCTCTGAAGTAGCAAACAGGGACATCAGTGGATTAAAAAGAATAAAAGAAAAAAGTGGGGATTTTTAGAGGAATTCTTTTACTCATATATTCAGCATCTCTACATAACCACCAAATTACTAAAAAGCTCCTGTTCCATCTTCCTGATGTTCAGCTGTATTTGCAGTTGTCATGGCCTCATTCTGCCAAAAGAGGGCAATAGTCTACAAAGAGAGCATAACACAACACTGGAAAAACCTTAATTTCTTTCGACCACGCCTAACTGCATTTCCTAGAAAACATTCATATCAGTAAAAAACAATTATGGATGAAAACCTCTAACCTGAACATACTGTTACTTTCTTTGAAAACATGTGACTTATTTTCTCCTTAAGACTTATTTCACTACTGATATATCTACATTTTGGCTACAAGCTTACTATAAGGACATGCATGACAACATTATGACTGAGATCATTTTGCCTTTTGGCACACACAGATTAAGAATTCAGCTGAAACTAATGCTACATATGTGAAATCCTAGTGGCTTTCTCTTAACTTCAGCACTCAGTACAACAAACTAAAGCAGCTTTGTCGATACCAGAAATTATTTATGTGCTGGTACACATTGTTTATTTTGGATCCTAGTTAGAACAAATGTGTTTTCCTTTGAACAGCACAGCACTTTTAAGGTGCCTATATCTATTTAATTTACAGGTATCAACTTCATGTGTATTATGCAGGTTAATATTTTAAGTGAAAGGTTAAAGTGAAATATTTATATATGTTTGATAGCTTTGGGCAACAAAGAGCACTAAATTAACATTATCTACTCCCATTAACATAACAGCTGATCTAATGTGAGAATATTACGAGATAGCTTACAGGTTTCAATTTCTACTGGCTTCATTACTTGATTAGCTTGCTCTAAAGTTAATACTTACTCTTAAGAAGACACTTTCTAAAGGAAAGGACGCATATCTGCAGTAAATAGGTTTGCTCAACTGGAACATTGTCTTATTAATGGGAAAAAGATTTTTTGTTGTTATGTATGAGGTTTCTATCTGCCGAATGGAAGTTTTGGTTGAAAGTTATAGTTTTTTATGACAGGGTTTAAAGAACAATGTTGATTATTTTTTTTTTAATTTAATGTTGTGCATTTATTATTTCAGTCTTTCCACTGGACATCTATTATGGTTTGTTAACAATGTTGCAAATGTGACAGTTACTGGCTGGTCTGCAAATTTTGCAGATTTGTAGTATATGGATTGGAGTTGTTCTTGGACAGGTGCCTTAGCATTACCAATGGCACTGCATTCATAAAACCACTGCCACTTATGACTGGGCACAACTAGATTGTTTGCTAATGTTTATCTGGTGTTGATTGATTAGCATTTTTGAGGAAATATAGAGTTTACAGTTTCCTGTTTATGTCTTTTACAATGTTGTTGATGTGTTCAGAAGGATAGCTTACTGTCTGTGTGAAGCCAAGATAATTGTATTGCTTACTGACTGATCTGCCAACATTAAAAGTCCAGTTATAAAATAATCATATTGCTTGTACTTCAGATGTAATTCCAGCCCTAGATAAAAGTTTCATTTTTCAGTTTGCCATTGTCCATGTAATTAAGCCCCTCCATATCCATGTGTCTCAGCTAGAAAACGAAGATTTGATGTTGTTAATCTTCATTCATTCCTTACTGATATGTTATCAGTTTTGTCCTCGGAACCGAGCCAGCCATATATCAAGCTCGCGTCAGCCAAAAACTCTTGAGCCAAGGTCCTACCCAAAATGCTCTGCTCCCTGTTACCTCAGATCTCGTTTGCAACGTTGCTGTTCAGCCATGTCAAGCCACTCTCTTCAGCTAAGTGCATAATTTTTTGAAAGTTTATATATCGTTTCAACTATAAAGTTTTTCAAACAGTTTCTTGTATTATTCTCCTACCCTATAAGACTCTCTAACTTTAGTCTATTTCCCTTTATTACCCTTTCTTACCTTTGAGGTAATTCTTCATTACCATTATTGGTACTTCTTTTTCCTTCTCTCTTCTTACCCTTTTGGGTAGCCTTTCCTCTTCTTCTTGATACTGTTGTTCTTCTCCACATCATTATGTCAGATAACAAAAGTAGTGTTGGTTTTAAACAGTGTAAGGTTTGCAGCCGTAAGTTACAGCTTTCTGATGGCCATGACTTATGTGTCTATTGTTTGAATGTCTCCCACCTTACTGTGAATCCCCTGTGTGGGATTTGTAGAAATTTTTTGACCAGGACTCTTAACGAGAGAAAGAATAAGTTAATCCTGAAAGGTCTTCTCAAATCTCCTTTCTGTGAGGCTATCTCTGGGTCGGAGGGCTCACCCTCTCCTGCTAAATCCCGTAAGAGGCATTCTTCCTCTTCAAGGTCGCTCACTTCATCTCCCTCTGGAGATCATAGGGAGTTGACTCATAAGAAGGTGAAAATGACTACTACTTTGGCACTGCCACCTATGACCCTTTCAGCTCCAGGCTCGGCACCACCCCAGTTGATTCTTGCTCCAGCCATGTCCTCCCACGTTCCCTCCTTCAGTTGAACGTATATCTCCTCAAACTCCAGCTTATACTCGTCCTTTGACTTCCACCCAAGTGTCAAAGCCCATTACTCCAACAGCAGCTTCCATCCCTCTGACCCCAATAGTAGATCTCACTTTGGAACTGGAGTCATCCTTGTGGCCCTCGGTGCACTGGGCATCGGGCTCTTCTCAGGCCAGTGGCTGTGCTGGGGGGGGGGCATTCTTGGTTCTAGACTGATTTTTTCTATGGCATCCTCCAGGAATCCTCCCTCTCTCACACTTCACAGTTCTCTTGAGACTCCTGGTCTGGGAGTCGTCTTGTCGGGGCGGGGTGTGACCCCGGTTCTGAGGTTGTTGTGCTCAGTTCCAGGCTCACATCCCTCCTTAGGTGGGCTGGCCTTCCAGGCCATGGAGAGGATGCTTGCCTCTAGTGGCAAACCCCACATGTTGGAGTCCTCTTCCCCCTCTGTGCTGCAACTCTCACAAGCCACAACCGATGGACACCAGGTACAAAGGCCTCAGGTTTCTCCTCCTCAGGAGTCCCCTTCTTTGCAGTCTTCCCCAGAACCTCCCACAGAAGAAGTACACCACAAAGCTTCATGCAAGAGGAAGCACATGGACTCCACTTAGGAGTCTTTGACTGAAGATATGGACTTTGTTGATGGGGAAGGATCCCCATGGTCACCCTCTGATGAGGTGTCCTTTGGTGACATCCTCGAGATCCTTAGACAGAGGGGTGACTGGAACTCCTCTAATCCTTCCTCAGAGGAATTTGCATTCCTGCAGGCCTTTCGTGCCCGGCCCCCTACCTCCTGGGTTACCCCGCCAGCCGATGAGCTTCTCCAGCTCATCATCCAGCATGCATGGAAGGCTCCTGACACCCTGGAAGCGATACCACAGAGGCCTGATAAAATCTTATTGCCCTAGCTGAGCATACCCACTGGTCATGAGGTCTTCCAGTAGATACCAAGATACCATGGTGGTGGTGGCTACAACTAAGAAAGATTTGGCAGAAGACAGCCAAACTGTCCAACTGCCCAACAAGGAGTCTTGGGCAATAGACAGACTAGGGAAGCATGTGTTTGCTTCATCAACCTTCGCCGTAAGGTCTTTGAACTATTTAGCACACTTTACGAGGCTCCAGAGGGATCTTATCAACCAACTCTCTGAAACCTTGGCAGGAGCTGTTTCTAATGAGGTCCGTGACAATGTAGCTTCTCAGATAGCCACCCTAGAGTCCATTTCCAATTCATCCATGTGTCTTATTTCTCATGCAATGGAAGGAGCAGCTAGTGCAGCAGGCACAGGTATAGTCACAAGACGACATGCCTGGATGCGCCTTTGTGACTTTGCAGACTCCTTTAAGGCTTCCTTCATGGACACCTGCTCAGTTTGAGTTTTCAGTGATGTGGTTGGGGTGAAATGAAATAAAGTAGATATACATATATATATATATATATATATATATATATATATATATATGGGTCACCTTCAGATGCCCGACAACGCGTTTTGCCGACACGGAATCCGACGGGACGAAAAGACCGACAACGCAGATGACCGACAAGGTGAGAACCCGACGGACTCGGTAAGTGTGCGATAGAGTGAGGGATTTAGTGTTAGGGAGCGGACAGGTAAGTGTGCGATAGTGAGGGACTGTGGGTTTAGGGGTGGGTTAAGTGAGTTAGGGTTAGGGTGCAGGTAGGGTGTGTGCGATAGTGAGGGACTGTGGGTTTAGGGGTGGGTTAAGTGAGTTAGGGTTAGGGTGCAGGTAGGGTGAGTGTGCGGTAGTGTCGGACCTTGGGGTTAGGGGTGGGTAAGTGAGTTAGGGTTAGGGTGCAGGTAGGGTGAGTGTGCGGTAGTGTCGGACCTTGGGGTTAGGGGTGGGTAAGTGAGTTAGGGTTAGGGTGCAGGTAGGGTAAGTGTGCGGTAGTGTCGGACCTTAGGGTTAGAGTTTGGGTTAGGGATAGTGGATATGTTATGTAGTGTACTGTGTTGTTTACATGTAGTGTGTTGGTGTAATGTTTTTCGGTGTTTTGCGTTGTCGGTATTTTTTGTTGTCGGTCGTTTGGTGTCGGTGATTAGTGTGTCAGCGAAACGCGATTTCGGGGATATAAAGGTGATCCATATATATATATATATATATATATATATATATATTTTTTTTTGCAGGGGGCAAGTATATTTACCAACACCAAGATCGCAGAACAGTGGAAAAAGGGCAAATTCCCAGACCCTACAGTTCAGCAGTCTCACACAGAAAGCAATCGAAATAAACATTCATTCTTACAGATTGCAACTATATAGCGAGAGAGTTTTTGTGCCTGTTTGCAGCAGTACTTCAGCTCTGTGTTAACAGCATTTGTTATGAGTTGAGATACTGCTTAAAAAAAAAAAAATAGGAATGAGAACTCTAGGAAATGGTGTTCGGTTCTCTGCCATTGAACAGTGAGTTATGAATAAGAGGTTGTTTGAATTGAGAGTAATGACTTGCCGTATAGGTAAAGATATGGTAAGAGTTGAGGATGTGCTATTTCAGTAGATCAGTAGGGGAAAAGCCGAAAAAAGAAGTAGCTATAGCACAAAATTATTTTAACACAGTCTTCTTGTAACAGATAGTTTGTGATGTTTTCATCAAGTAATAGGGAAAAATCCAAGGAGATCGGTGTATTTTCCTGGTTAACAAATATAAATATATAAGTGTAAATGTTGTTTCACTTTTCCTGCTGAATCCTCCTGACTCATGATCATAGTATGTATTTAGCAATTTTCACACTTTACTGTGTTCACTTTTCACTGTCAATCTTTTTAGTGTATCATGTTTCTACCTTTGGCCACATTAGATACTGTATGCACCAAGACGTTGTTCAAACTGTTGCATGAACCGCTTAGTATCAAGAAACTTCAAAAAAAAAAATAAAAAATCCTGGGTAAGGACATAATATATTTATATAGGCAGTAGGTGCATCACCAGCTTCATCTGGTCTTCGATAAGGGTCATGATCAACAGCCTTCATTTATAATGTTAACAGAATTCTTAAACATGCTGTAGAAGTTCAAACCTACTAAAGAAAAAATTCAGTGAGCAGCCACAGTGATGTTCTAGTACACACTATCAAGTTATTACTACTTCCTAGAATTAAGGTATTAGGATTAATCTTTTCTGCTAAGAACAATGGTATCATTCAGGAATGTGCTATTGTGTAAATTTTACTGATTGAAGTACTATTAATGTGGAATGTCGTCAAGCAAAAGATAAGAGTGCCTATGAAGTGCACCCAGGAAAACCACCAAAATATGTAGTATGCATTAATGTGGCTTTCAGGAGAAACAGAAGAAAATCTGCCTCCACAGCTAGAATACTGACTTTCTGACATTGCAGCTTCTTCAAAAGGAACCTCTCTCCTCCCCGCAAACATCACAAATTTATAATCAATTCCTATTGATGTGAACACCGTTGCTACACCCTTCGTAAAGCAGATTGGCTGCCAGACCTTTTTTATTATAAGATTCTATTCCTCTTCAATCTCATTTCTTTAAGTCCCCTAAAACAAACTCCATACAAGAGATCATGCATTCTTATTACTAGCCCCAAAACATAGAAGTCAATTCGTAATAATTTTAAAGTCAATTCCCTCCTTCACTGAACTATAACTTAAATACACTTGCTACTCTTTTTCCATTAAGCATTTGCTGAATGGAGATATTTCCAAAAGAGTAGCATCCCGTTATTGCTGTTATAGTACTTCTATTCCCCAAATTCTGTTAAAATATTAACCTTTTAAGATGTAGTAATTTCCCCACTATTCATTCTCCTAATAACTGTTACTCTTTAATTGCCCTCTCCTTTCCCTCCATCTTTTTTCATACTATTCTGTCCTGTCACCTAAAGCTTACCACTTTCTTCATCCTTCCTCATTTTCCCACCTTTTTTGTCCTGTCACTCTTTTCAAATTCCTTTCCTTCAAAGAGAATAAAAACTTTACCCCTTTTATTCCCTCATTATAAATACATACTGGTTTCCTAATTATGCTGAACGTATAGTGTAGATGTCGTATATAGTTCAATGTTCATTTATCACATACATATTGTTTCCAGACGCATCACTTAACTACTTTCTTTTCTAGTGATTACAGTGGTAGAGTTGTCGCCTCACAGCAAAAGGTTCTCCCGTTAGATTCTCAGCTGGAGCGCCATTTGTGTGGGGTCTACATGTCCTCCCCGTGGTAGAGTAGCATTCAAAAGACATGTGTGAATGGGCGTGCCTTCGTTGAAGGTTGGGCATCGAACTGGCACCTCGGCACCATAAAAATCTACTGCCAATCATTAGCAGACCAGAGTTCCACTGTGACGACCCCTAACCGGGAAAAGCCGAAAAAAAAACAACACTACCAGCAGTTTGATACAATTCTAGTTTACATTTCATGTAATACTTAACTTATTGCTATTGTTGGTTGTATGCCTGGACTGAGCCTGAGAATGGCCCACTTGCAATAATGGTCTACCCTAGTTAACAGATATAATAAATAAATAAATAATTTGTTTATGGCTAGCTTTCATATCCAAAGCAGTTGTGTATTTACCTCTTCATCTGAGACTCAATCATCATCAAGTTTAGTTAATTAAAAAAAAGTGATCTTCTTTCATTCATTACTCTCTACCCTCCGGAGGTTCCTAGTTGATCTCATAAACTCCTTCACTGTAGGTCTGTTATGACCAGAGGTCATCTCTACTTTTGTCTGTCAACTTGCAAACTCGATCTGAGATAACAGGAAGCAGAGCATTTTGGGTAGGACCTTGGCTTGAGAGTTTTTGGCTGACGTGAGCTTCATATATGGCCGGCTCAGTTCCGAGGATGGAACCGATAACCCATCAGTAATGAATGAACAAAGATCAACACAGATGGAACCTTATGGTAAGACATAACTTCTTTATCTGATGTTGTTAATCTTCGTTCATTCCTTACTGATGGGACAGAGTCCCCAGCTACTTGTATCCCTGGGTGGCCTTCATGGAAAGACATTCCTTAGCACCATGGAGCCAAAAGAAGCTCTACCTCTGGAGTCTAAATCCAATTTGTAATGAAGAATAAAGGTATGAGGTTTGGCCTAAGTCGCAGCTGAGCAAATATGATTGAGGGAAGCCTTGGCATGAAAAGCTGCTGAAGTTGCCATAGACCTTGTAGAATGTGCTTTCACTCTGTGAGGCAAGGTGACATTGTTCTTGTTATAGATGAAGGTAATGCAATTTCTCAACCATGAAGCCAATGTAACTTTTTAGACAGGATGACCTAGTCTTGGTCCAGAAAAAGCCAGAAATAGTTGGTCTGATTTATGGTTAGATTTTGTTCTGTCCAGATAAAATTGTATTTGCCTATGAGCATCCAAGGAGAGCAGGCAATATTCTTCCCTGTTAGAGTGGTTAGGAAAAAAAACTGGAAGGTCAATAGATTAGTTGATAGACTGCTCTGGCACCACTTTTGGTAAAAATGAAAAATTAGTTCTCAGTGATACCCTATCCTTATGGAAGATAAGATAGGGAGGTTTGATGCATAAGGCTTGAAGTTCTGACAAGTGTCTGGCCAATGTGATTGCAATTAGAAACAAAGTTTTCCACGAGAGATATTTAAAATCACATGAAGACACAGGTTCAAAGGGAGGAGCTGTTAGGGCTTGCAGGACCAAGTCCAAATCCCAAGGTTGTACTGGCTCTCTAAAGGGAGGTTTTAGGTGAAGAACCACCTTCAAGAAAGTTTTACAGAGTCTATGTGACATGAGTGAAGACTCCTGAAACCCAATGTGGAAATTTGAAATGGCAGCTAAATGCACATGAATAGTAGAGGCAGACACCCCAGAGTGGAAAAGGTGTGATAAGTAAAACAAAACCACTGAGACTGGTGCTGACAAAGGGTCTGTTTATTCGCTGCCCATAGAGAAAACCTTTTCCATTTATTGAGATAGATTAGTCTGGTGGACAATTTCTGATACAATAAGAATGAGAGGTTTTCCTGCCTGGCAATCATTGGAAGTGGAGAAACCAAGCTGTCAGCTTAAGGGTTGTTAGACTGGAGTAAGTCAGACCCTGCAGATGGGAGATCAATGTTGGGGATGGACTGAGGATCCATGGTTGATCTAGCAGGTGAGGCCAGAGGAACGGGAACCAGACTTGTCGAGGGCAATATGGATCAATGAGGATCACTTTGCTTTTCAACTGCCGTGCTATCTTTAGAAATTGGGAGAAGGATAATCATAAAGTAGACCTGAGGGCCAAGCATGGACTAGAGCATCTCTCTGTGACTGTCCCAGAAGGGGGATCAGGGCAAAATAGTTGCTGCACTTGAAGTCAGTTGGGGAGGTGAATAGATCACAGCAAGGCTGGCCTCAAAAGTTGAAGATTTTTGTCACAGGGTTGAGGGACCACTCGTGAGGTTGTAGAATGCACCTGCTCAATTTGTCCACTATCACGTTGGACCTCCCTTGAATGTGCATTGGAATTAGAAAGCGGTTGGAAGCCATCACCCATTGCCATATTCTCAAGGCCTCTCAGCATAACAAGTAAGATCTGGTGCCCCCTTGCTTGTTGATGTTCTAGACCACTGACATGTTGTCTGACTGGATCGCATAGTCCCTGACGAAAGGATGGAATGAAATGCTTGCAACTCTAGTAGCACCGCCCTCAGTTCCAGGACATTGATATGCAAAAGGGCCTCTGTTTTCGACCAGGTGCCTTGGTCTGAGTTTCTCTGACATAGCCCCCCTACCCCATCAGGGAGGAGTCCGTGGTCACTGTGGCTTTCGGCTGAAGGGGCAAGACCATTGTTGGGGATATTGAGACATTCACCAGAGTAAATCTTGCTTGCATCTCTGAGTTACACTTATCTGAAAAGACAAAGGATGTTGTAGGGAGTACCACTGAGTGAGAAGTAACCACTCCAATTCATGTGGAATCTGGCTAGAGGAACAATGGTGATTGAGGCTGCCATTGACCCCAAGAGTTGGAGTCTAGACCGATCGGGAGATTTGTGGTGACAGAGTAGCGGTTGAACCTGTTGCCTTATTCTTTAAAGCCTGTGGTCCGTTAGAGATGCTGTACAATTTCTTGTGTCCAACAGTACTCTGATTAATTCCAAAGACTGGGCTGGGGTCATGTTGGACTTCTCCCAGCTTATAGTAATTCCCAGATGTTGTGCTGTGAGGAGTGTAGTGCTTCTTCCAGTTGACGCTTGGTGAGGGTGGTGAGGAGCCAGTCTTCTAGATGTGGAAACACCTGGAATCCTTGAAGTCACAAGTGAGCAATAACCACTGCCATGCATTTGGTGAACACTATGGGGGCTGTAGAGAGACCAAAGGGCAGTGCTCGAAATTGGTAGTGACTGGCTCCTATGCGGAAGCGGAGGTATCTTATTGAACGTTTGTCCATTTTTATGTGGTAATACACATACTGAAGATCTACAGAGCACATCCAATCATCTTCTTCCAGAAGAGGAAGGATAGACTGAACCGTGACCATCCGGAATGTCTCTGTTTTTACAAATTTGTTCAGTGTGCTGAGATCCAGAATTGGTCTCCAGTCCCCTTTCTTTTTTGGCACTAAAAAGAACCTAGAGTAAAAACCGGATCCTATATGGTCTGAGGGGACCATATGGATGACTATTTTTGTAGCAGCTTTTGGATTTTGTGTGCTGCTGCTTCCCTTTGACCGGGTGGAATGTCAGGTAACACTCTGGTTGAGGTTGGGCAAAGATGGAAGGGGATGCGATAGCCTCTGGATATTACCAACTGTACCCAATAATTGGTGGTTATGTTTTGCCAGACAGCGGGGTACAAGGAAAAATGACTCCCAACCACTTCCAGAGGTGAGCAGTCGGGCAATGCTTCAGAAGCATTGATAGGGTTGGCCAGAGAAAGAATCTCTGGAACCCCGGTTTTGCAGATCTCCTCTGCCCCGAAAGGGGTGTCTCCCATTGGAGTTTCCCACTCTGCGTCTAGGGGAGAACTCAGCATGTGCATCACGGAAAGAGCCCCATGATTTCATGTGCCACATTTTCCCACTCCTCTGATTTCTGGAGTAAAATTGTTGAGGACTGGAGTGTCTCACAGCAACAGCAGATAGAGTCTTGCCACCTTGTTCGCACCTTGCCAGTGTATCTTTAGGGCCAAACAAAGAAGCAGCATCGATGGGGGCGTTCAGGAAAAGAAGCCTTAAAGGAGTCTGCAGAGTCACAATGGCACATCCAGGCATGTCGTCTGGTGACTATACCCGTGCCTGCCGCTCTAGCCACTCCTTCCATTGCGTGAGAAATAAGAGGCATGGAAGAATTGGAAATGGACTCTAGGGTGGCTGAGAAGCTACATTGTCACAGACCTCATCAGAAACAGCTGCTGACAAGGTTTCAGAGAGTTGGCTGATAAGATCCCTCTGTAGCCTCGTAAAGTGCGACAAATAGTTCAAACACCTTACGGTGAAGGTCGATGAAGCAAACACATGCTTCCCTATACTGTCTACCACCTTGTTGGGCAGATGGACAGTTTGGCTCTCTTCTGCCATATTTTTCTTAGTTGTAGCTGCCACCACCATGGCATCTACTGGATGACCTCGTGACCAATGGGGATGCTCAGCTGGGGGTGATAAGATTTTATCAGGCCTCAATGGTATCGCTTCCAGGGTGTCAGGAGCCTTCCATGTGCGCTGGACGATGAGCTGGACAAGCTCATTGGCTGGTGGGGTAACCCAGGAGGTAGGGGGCTGGGCACAAAAGCCCTGCAGGAATATGGATTCTTCTGAAGAAGGATTAGAGAACTTCCAATCACCCCTCTAAGGATCTCGATAATGTCACCAAAGGACACTTCATCAGAGGGTGACCGTGGGGATCCTTCCCCATCATCAAAGTTCATATCTTCGGTCAAAGACTCCTCAGTGGTGTCCATGTAAATGGAGAGAGTCTTAAGGATATGATAGGGTAGAAGAATAATACAAGAAACTGTTTGAAAAACTTTGAAGTAGAAACGATATATAAACTTTCAAAAAATTATGCACTTAGCTGAAGAAAGTGGCTTCACATGGCTGAACAGCAACGTGGCAAACGAGATCTGAGGTAACAGGAAGCAGAGCATTTTGGGTAGGACCTTGGCTCGAGAGTTTTTGGCTGACGCGAGCTTGATATATGGCCGGCTTGGTTCCGAGGATGGAACCAATAACCCATCAGTAAGGAATGAATGAAGATTAACAACATCGGATTGACAAGCTTTTATCTCGTTCTATTCAGTTCCAGTTTTTTAAGGTGTATAATGCTCAGAATGGACTATGTTTGATTCCAGATCATCCTACCTGTTAAGTTACTTTATAGCAGGCACAGTTGTGGGGGTGTCAACTACATTACACAGTACTTCAAGCTGTTGCTGTAGCTTTCCCAGCTTCTGGTTAGACCCCACCTGTGAGACCACAAGTCTTTTCAGTAAGTCCTCCATGGTTGCATTCGTCACTGAAAACACTCCAGGGACAGGAATAGAAACAATGAAGGGACATAATTACAGTGCTGTAGAAAACTGACAGGCCTAATATGCTTTGTACCTACCTGACAGTAGAGTGACTGCAAGGATTAGTGCATGGCAAGACTCTGGCCAACTACCCATGCAAATATCAGACTATAGTCCAAGTCCATGTTTGCTGTTGGGCAGGACATGCAAATCAGATGAGATATGTTATCAGAAGTTTACAGATATAGATACAGGGACTTTATCCATTTGAGGGGTTACATTAAATAATAATTCAAAGACACATTCCTGCTTCTCCTGGACCATCAATTTAATTGAAATCATGTGAATACTACTACCTGAAACAAAACTGCCTCCTACCTGTTTCTGTTTCATATAAGGATGAAACTGTTTTAATTAACAATAAAAAGATAGATACAAAAATGAAGATAATGACTGTCAATCCTAAAGATTTAGTATAAAGAATAATGCCTTCTGACTGTTTATATTATCCTAGCACAACGGCTTGGCAAAAGTATCTCAAAAATAGATTTAGGGGAAAAAAAGACACATGGTTTAGTAAAAGAAAAAAATGCCATTAATCACAGCAAGAAAATCAGAGTGTGACCATAATGATATAATATCCAGTTATGAAGTGCAAGCAACTGACTTTGCATTTCACCCAAACTTACATGTGTCACAGTCACACCATTATACACTCACCACTGAACTGTGTTTAACATGAAAATAAATGTATTGTTTAAGCATCGAGTATGGTCGATAAGTGGATATATATATATATATATATCAATAACTTATTTGTGTTAGGTCTTCCATAAAGTCATGCTTATCTAGCTTCACAAAAATGTTTAAAACATTTAGAAAAAGCATTCAGCTGAAGCATAACAGTATCAGTAGACCAACAAGTAGTATATTTGCCTTTGATGTAGAAGGCTGTGGGCTCTATTCTCAAACCAGGTAGTTAGACTAACCATCCGATAGTGACACTCCTGTGCAGCTTTGGGGGAGGGCTGCACTCCTGATTCTCTTGTCCTTTAGATGAGATGTTAAACAACGGCCCCATCTATCTGAGTTGGTTGGAGCTCAGATGGATATAAAAGATCACCTGGCACATATAACGAAAAGAGAAGTGCCATGTCTAAATTTCCCACAATCTTTATTCCACCTTGATTCCCTTCAAAAGAGGCCAGTGGCCAAGTGAGGCAAACAATATCAGCAAAGTATATCACAGTGACAAATGTAGCTTGGCTGGGTTTTTCTTTTGTATGTTTTTTTTTTTTTTTTTACCTTTTTACCCTTTGGTTTGAATATTAGTTGGGATATTTTTGCAGACACCTTAATCCTTATGGGCATCAGCCCATTTCAGTCAAAATACCGAAATTCGAGATTTCAGTATTTCGAAATTACAAAGTGGACCCATATATATATATATATATATAATCCATTCTCAACATTTTAAGATTATCCCTGCAAAAATTACCCACTGATTTTGGTTGGAAGTTATACATTTGTCTGACAGGGTTTCCTGAAAAATATTCCTTGTTCTTTTCCTCTTCTATTAACCAAGTAATGTATACTAGACAAGTGTGCCTAAAGGAAGAGGCGATCCTCTTCTAGATTATCCGAGTAGCCCAGAATAAAGCATTACGCAAATGAAAGTAGCTGGAAGCAAACCTAGGCCACATATAATAGAATTTGTTTTACTGCTCAGTAGCCAAGTGTGCTATTCTCTCTAAACTTGTCTATGACAGCACTAAGATAAAAGCACCAGCTCCAAGAAGTCAACAGACCCTCACAGCTGAAGCTAAAGGATTTGAATAGAACAGTGCTTAAACCTGTAATGTTCTAAGCAATATTTCACCTCATTCTTCAATCCACTCCTCCTCTTGGTAGGAGTTGGAAAATGTAAAAGAACAAACCCTGGTTTCATAAAGAACCATTACAAGAATAAGCTTTGAAAAAATTTGTATTTGCACTGAAGGTGGCACACAATCTTCCTAAGACGGACAAAGGGCACCTTTTTTTTTTTCTCTTTTTAAATCCCAGAATGTATTTTTCTAAACATGATCTTAGAATTTATTTATTTATTTTACTAATGCAAATGGCAGTAAGGAATCCCTTCAGTACCTCATAGCCATCATCAGAGTGATTAACAGCATAAAACTGATCACTCATCTAAACTGCATGTACCACCTCACACAAGTACACGATATCCCATTTCTTGGTTGGTGCCATAAACAAGCTTGTGTAATATCAGATTAAGCACTCTTTTAATGGGCATTTACTACAAAATGTACTTGTGTATTAGAAAGTATTGCACAGTTAGGGTAAGCAATTTAAATATCACTAGCTGTGGTGCCTTAATTGTATGCCATAACTCGCACAGAAAGGAATTTTGTAAAATCTTTATTTTCATAGGTTAGTGTTGCAGGCTATTACATTTTAGTGCCTGTTGTAACCTAATAAGATACTGGAAGAGGACTTAACTGCACATTACTAGCATTAACAATAGCTAATAGCAATGGTCCCATGTTGTCCTCCATATTCCCTCCTAAGGGAACTACTTAATGCCTTTTTCTCACAGTTATTTTGACTTCAGAGGTAGTATATAAAGCGATTATGAATGCATAAGTAAAGGCCCCACATCACAGCTGCAGGGGCCCAAGCTTCCCTACCCAAAAAAAATATATATATACATGCATCTATCCATTTACCAATAATCCACTTTATCCTTTACAGGTTTGTGAGTTTGACAGTACCAATCGCAGCAGCTAAGGGATGACACTGAAACCCATTCTGGACATGGTTGTGGACTTTTCAGACTATATACACTCTGTCATTCACATATCACATGCACAGTTATACGCAATGTCAATTCACCTACTGCAGACCTTTAAGAGAAAGTGGAATCCAGAACACCAAGAAAGCCCAGGTAAATTGAGGGAGGACATGCAAATTTTGTATAGAAAGTACTCCAGACTGAAAAACAAACCAGATAACTTCTTGCTGTAAGATATTAAAACTACTCACTGCACCAATGTGGAAGAATATTAGAACTAAAATGACTTAATTTTTGCAGTGGCAGTCTACTACTGTGCAGGAGTAAAAAAAAAAGCCCTATGTACTGTAAACCTAATTTGGACAAAACATAACAGACAAATGCTGCACAGCTGTTCTTTCTACATTAATCATAATACTGCATTTTGTTCAATCATTTAAACCCATCTTGGCAAATAAACAAAATGTATGGTATGGTTATTCTGATTCCAAGTTATCAGTGAATCCAACTTTTTAAGTATCTGGAATTAACAGGCACTCTCCTGAGTTTATATTTTTCCAGTGCATTTTTTTCTCAAGTTTTTACATATCCTGTATTAATATACAAACACATATCCCGTATTGATAAACTCAATCCCTTTTTAATTAAATAAACTTGATGATGGAGTCTCAGATGAAGAGCTAAATATACAACTGCTTTGGATATGAAAGCTAGCCATAAACAAATTATGTTATTTATATCTGTTAACCAGGCATGCGTGAATGGGCGTTCCTTCATTGAAGGTTGTGAGTTAGGCCCGGCAAGCCAGCACGTAAAACTGTACTGCCAATCATTAGCGGACCGGAGTTCCACTGTGGCGACCCCTAACCAGGAAAGGCCAAAAGACACAAACAATATCTGTTAACCAGCGTAGACCATTATTGCAAGTGGGCCATTCTCAGGCTCAGTCCAGGCATACAACCAACACGTAAACTAGAATTGTATCAAACTGCTGGTAGTGTAATCACTAGAAAAGAAAAGTAAAGTGATGCTTCTGGAAACAAGAAGCAATGTGTATGTGATAGATGAACATTGAACGATATACGACATCTACGCTATACGTTCAGCAGTATTAGGAAACCAGTACGTATTTATAATGAGGGAATAAAAGGGGTAAAGTTTTTATTCCCTATGAAGGAAAGGGATTTGAAGTATGTGACAGGGAAAAAAAAAAAATGGGGAAGGATGAAGAAAGTGGTAAGCTTTAGGTGACAGGACAGAATAGTAAGAAAAAAGATGGAGGGAGAGGGCAATTAAAGAGCAACAGTTATTAGGAAAATGAATAGTGGGGAAATTACTAAATCTTAATCAAGAGGTTAATATTTTAACAGAAGTACTATAAATAACGAGATGCTTAATGGAAAAAGAGTAGCAAGTGTATTTAAGTTAGAGTTCAGTGAAGGAGGGAATTGACTTTAAAATAATTACGAATTGACTTCTATGTTTTGGGGCCAGTAATAAGAATGCATGATCTCTTGTATGGAGTTTGTTTCAGGGGAAACTTAAAGAAAGGAGATTGCAGAGGAATAGGATATTATAATAAAGGAGGCCTGGCAGACAATCTGCTTTATGAAGGGTGTAGCAAGTGTTCACATCAACAGGAATTGATTATAAATGTGTGATGTTTGCAGGAAGGAGAGAGGCTCCTTTTGCAGTTGCAATATCAGAAAGCCAGTATTCTAGCTGTGGAGGCAGATTTTCTTCCATTTCTCCTGAAAGCCACATTAATGCAAACTACATATTCTGGTGGTTTTCCTGGGTGCATTTCAGAGACATTATCTTTTGCTTGACAACATTCCACATTAATAGTACTTCAATACAACTGACACAATAGCACATTCCTGAATACTATTCTTCTTAGCAGAAAAGATTAATCTGAATACCTTAATTCTAGGAAGTAGTAATAACTTGATAGCGTATACTGGAACAGCACTGTGGCTGCTCTCGTGGTGCTGCGGTAGCATTGTCACCTCACTGTAAGACATTGTCTGGTTCGATTCTCAGCTAGAACGTTTTCTGTGTGGAGACATGCGTGAACTACCACCCCATTAGCCTGACGAGCCTCGTCTGCAAGGCCATGGAACGTATCATCATGGAACTCATAAACAAAGACATTGGAGATCTCCAAACCCTGGACCCCACACAGTTTGGGTTTGTAAAAGGCAGATCATGTCTCCTAAACCTGATAGACTTCTTTGAAGTAGTCACCCAAGGCCATGGATGAGGGTAAGGTGGTACACACAGCCTATCTAGAACTCGCCAAGGCGTTTGACACCATCCCCCACTCTGGAATTATAGATAAACTCACTAAACTAGGTATAAATCCCTATGTCACAAGATGGGTTGCCAACTGGCTTACTGAAAGAACCCACACTGTGAAAGTAGCAGACTCCAAATCAGACTTCAGACCAGTGACAAGTGGAGTACACAGGGTTCAGTCCTGGGTCCTCTCCTGTTTGGTATCTAGTTCTCTGAAGTACAGGCCAACACAGAAGGTCTTTGGCTAACTAAATTTGCAGATGACTGCAAACTAGGAGCAATAATTGAAACTCCTAACGATGTGGACATCCTACAAAAGGGCCTCACTGAGACAGGCCCCCCCCCACCCCACCAAAGGGGCAAATATCTATCCCAGCAGAGTGCTGCCCCCCTGACATCTCAGATGCTCAGGTAAGAGCCGCCCTCTCCAAAGCAAAAAAACAAAGCATCAATGGGACCAGACGGTGTCCCGGGCTGCGTCCTACATGAACTCCAAGAAAAGCTAAACCCAAACATAAAACTACTGTTCAATCTCAGCCTTACCATAGGATATGTACCCAAAGAGTGGCGTACAGCAACAGTGGTCCCTCTCCACAAAGGTGGTGCCTCAACGGATCCTGAATCGCCCCATAAGCCTGACTAGCTTGGTCTGCAAAGCCATGGAAAGATCATCATGGACCTCATAAATAAAGATATTGGGGACCTACAGACACTGGATCCTACCCAGTTCGGCTTTAAGGGGAGATCCTGCCTCTTAAACCTGGTCGATTTCTTTGAAACAGTCAAGGCCATTGACGAGGGGAAGGTGGCCCACAGCCTACCTGGACCTCGCAAAAGCCTTCGATACAATACCCCACTCGGGCATTATAGATAAGCTCACCAGCTTAATTATAAACCCCTATGCCACTAGATGGGTTGCAATTGCTGGAGCCATGTCAGACTCCAAACCAGTTACAAGTGGCGTCCCACAATGCTCAGTCCTGGGACCTCTCTTGTTCGGTATATATTTCTCAGAGGTACAGGCCAACACGGACTGTGACTGACCAAGTTCACAGATGACTGCAAACTGGGCGCCATAATAGACTCTCCAGCTGACACTAGCAACCTCCAAAAGGGCCTCATAGAAACAGACAACTGGTGCCAGAGCCATGGCCTCAAGCTAAGCGCCAAAAAGTGTATAGTCATCCCATTTGGCAAAAACAAAGTGCCCACAAATTACCACATAGGTGGTAATCCATTAAGTACGGAAGAAGTAATTAGGGACTTGGGGACCCAAGTAGATAGCAATCTCTCATTTGACAATCATGTTGCCAAAGTGGTTAGAAAGACCTTCTATATAGCCCACCTTATCATGAAAGGGTTCACATCTAGATCAGGGGAGGTCATCATGCCTCTTTACACATCCCTCATCAGGCCCATAATTGAGTACAATGCCCCTTTTGGGATGTACCTTACCAGACACCTGCAGCAACTGGAAAGACCCCAAAGGTACCTCACCAAGAAGATCAAAGGGCTCAAACAGATGCCATATGCAGCCCGGTTAAAGAAACTCCAGCTCTACTCAGTGGCATACCGCCTGCTCAGAGGCAATCTGTGCCGGACGTATAAAGCCATGTCCAACCCAGAATTAATGGACATGCTGCACCTCAGAAAATCCAAATCCCATCAAGCTACGCACTCAAGTGACTTGAGCCTCAGCACTAAAATAAATAGGACATGCTGGAGGGACAGATTCATAACCTAGAGGCTTCCCTTCACTCTGGAATAAAATCCCAGTCCAGGTTAGGCAGAGTCCCTCATTGTCTCTCTTCAAGAGGAATCTTGATGAGTGGATGGGAGATCGTAGGTTTACCCCAGGTATCAATTCTGTGTCACTGTTAGACAGAGGCACAGTATACTAACCTCGAAAAAGGGCATAGCACAATTAATTTAAAATGGGTGGCGAAAGCCAAACACACTCTGGCTAGGCTTATAAATGCCCTAGGGCAGATAGCCTAGTACGAACCTAAGATGCCTGGTGTCAAAGAAATCGCAGATGACTGCAAACTAGGAGCCATAATTGAAACTCCTAACGATGTGGACATCCTACAAAAGGGCCTCACTGAGACAGATGCCTGGTGTCAAAGACATGGTCTCAAGCTCAAGGCCAAAAAGTGCATAGTCATCCCCTTTGGTAAAAATTCTGTACCCATGAACTACCACATAGGCGGTAGTCTACTTAACACCGAAAGTGTGATGAGACCTGGGACACAGGTGGACAGTAGTCTCTCCTTTGATCATCACATTGCCAAAGTGGTCAGGAAATCCTTCTTCGTGGCACACCTCATCACAAAAGGTTTCTCATCCAGAAAGAGAGAGGTAATTGTTCCCCTCTACTCATCACTCATTAGACCCATTATAGAGTAAAACACCCCCTTTTCGTATGTACCTCACAAGACATCTACAACAACTGGAAAGGCCGCAAAGATACCTCACAAAGAGGATTACTGGCCTCAAACAGATGCCTTATGCAGACAGTCTCAAAAAAACTCCAGCTTTAATCTGTCGCATATCACCTACTCAAGAGGCGATCTCTGTCCAACATACAAAGCTATGTCAAACCCAGAGCTGTTGGACATGCTCCACTTAAAGAAATACCAATCCCTCAGAGCTACATGCTCTAGGGACCTAAACCTTGTCACCACAATAAACAGAACATGCTGGAGGGATAGATTCCTGTCCCAGAGACTTCCCATACTCTGGAACAGTACCCATGTCAAACAGAGCTCCTCATTAGCACTCAAGAAAAATCTTGAAGATTGGATGAGTAATAGGAGATACACCCCGGGGATCACTTCTGTGGTTGTGCTTGACAGGGGCACAGTGGCAAAAGCCAGGGTACATTTTTGGCTAGGCTTGTATAGGCCCTAGGGCCAATAGCCTAGTACCTACCTATGGAGTAGCCAAGCCATCAGTGTAAGGAAAGTCAGGTGGATTCAGCAGAAAAAGTGAGACAACATTTACTATTATATATGTACATTTGTTAACTAGTACAATACACTGATCTCCTTGGACTTTTTTCCTATTACTTGACAAAAACAAGACTGTTAAAATAATTTTCTGCTACAGCTACTACTTTCGGCTTTTCCCCTACTGATCTACTGAAATAGCACATCCTTAATCTTTACATTTACAGCAAGTCATTACTCTCAATTCAAACAGCCTCTTATTCATAACTCACTGTTCAATGGCAGAGAACCGAACACCATTTCCTACAGTTCTCTTTTTTTTTAGCAGTATCTCAACTCATAACAAATGCTATTAACACAGAGCTGAAGTACTGCTGCAAACAGGCACAAAACTCTCTCGCTATATAGTTGCAATCTGTAAAAATGCATGTTTATTTCAATTGCTTTCTGTGCGAGACTACTGAACTGTAGGGTCTGAGAATTTGCCCTTTTCCCAGTACTGTGCAATATTGGTGTTGGTAAATATACTTGGCAGGGGCTGGTCCCCTGCAAAAAAAAAAGATATCTACTTTATTTCATTGAATCTCATTTCACCCCAACCATATTTCATTGAATCTCATTTCACCCCAACCATATCACACTGAACATATATCACTGTGTAGAGTACTATAAGGCAAGTAAAAGGTATATGCCATTTTCCCCACTGCAGTGCAATCCTGGAGTTAGTATAAGGGAAGGAAAATTTCAAAATACATTTTAAACCATACACGTGCATATCTACACCACCAATAACTCAAGTCTCTCCAGAAGACAATATGATCTTTAAGTAAGTGGGGGGGCCTGTTCCCCCCCAAACTATACTAACTCCAGGATCACACTACAGTGGGGGGGGGGGGAAGGGACATATGCCTTTTATTTGCCTTACAGTACTCTACACAGTGCCATATATACTAACTGCAGTTCAGTGAAATGAGATTTCAGCAATGTGGTGGGGATTCAATAAAACAAAATAGACCCATATATTTTTTTATCTTTTTAGATTTTCCGTCTGATATCATCTATGAAACAATACTACTGTCAAAACCAAGAAAGATTTTGGTTGACCACTTAAAACTTCTCAGGTAAGAGCCCCACACAAACAGGGAAAAGGTCAAAGCTGAGTTTTACACACTCCCACACAGAAGTATCAGGCGTCACCAGCATTATTTTGTGCCACTTACTCTTCAACCAAAAGGCCAATTTCATTGTCCAGAAAAGAGGCTTGAAATCTAGACCTTAGAGGGCTGAGAAAAGTTCTTATTAAGCCAGCATACTGCCTTTGCCCTAATCACCTTGAGCCCTCCGCTTTCCAGTTTCTCACAAAGTCTACCCCCCATACTTCAAGGCCATCAAGTCCACCTGACCACAAAATTAGAATATTAAGTCTACGATCTAAATAGCCATATTCCAAATATTTTTTTAGCCTTTCCTTTTATTTTTTGATTAAATGTACAACCTATAGATAGCCTATTTTTTATTCATGTCTATAAGACCCAAGCTCTTTGCAAACAAGAGGATGACATCAGTACTTTTACAATTTACTCAAATGCTGTGTACACCCATGTTTTACTGTCCCTTAGCGGTATGACACTTTTCAAAACCCTGGCTTCTTAGGTCACAGAACAGATACACCCATTTTCACAAGTTTATTTACATTTACCAGTATGGTACGACTGGGACAACACCAATTTTCAGCAGAGGCCCGGTGAGAAAGCTCCAGTCTAAGCTTGCATACAAGCTATTACAAGTAATAGTAAATTGTAAACAAAACTGACAAAAAATTAGTGCTGACACTTACATGATAAAATGTAAATATATACATATTAGTGCTGACACTTACATGATAAAATGTAAATATATACATAGTACCAGATTATGGCTGGATTTATACATGTGGAGGAACAGAACATTAGTTAGAAAATTAAGCAGGAAGAATCACTTAGGCAAAGTAATGCATAATTAGTAATACTTCCATGGTGAGTGTTGTAGCTAGGAATGTAATTACATAGAGAAGTAGGGTTGTTGGAAGGGATAGGTTAAGAGTTAGCATTACTTATACAATTTTGCTGTATGTACTAAGTTGATGATGACTAAGTTAGTGATTAACCTGGAGTGTTACATGTGCACAACCAGTACTGAATTAAAAAACACCACCAAACGCTTCCAGCCCAAAAAGCAGCCAAATAAAGACACCAACAAGTTGTATTAGCGCTTTCATTCACATTTAATACAGAGTGAACTTCTTCAGTACTGAATTAAGTGTCTTTTGAAATGATTAAGATTGCTTATGGACTGTGTGGAAGGGCATTCCAATTTTTAGCAACAGAGTTAGATAGGTGCCTGCTGTATTGGTTACTTGGAGAAAGTCTTTGTTAGATGATCAAAGAGTAAAATGTTAGAGTCGGGTTGTAGAGGTTTTTAGGGAAGGTATGTTGTCAGGATTGTGCATCATTTTGTGAGCCATTATTAACTGGTTATAGTTCATATGAGGTAGTCCCAACAAAGAAAGATTTTTTAGGCAGTGACCGGTTGAATGTGTGGAATCTTATAGCATAATTCTAATTTACTTCTGACTTTGAGGTTGGTAAATACAGGGGATGCATACAAGACAGTGAGGAGAGAATGTGGGTTCTAGCTATGGGTATTCTTGCAGCATCTGTTAAGAATTTTTTGTTTCTATACATTGTTCCATTTTTTCTTATGAACCTTTTTGATTGCGTTAGACTAAAATTTGATGTGCACATTTCTGTTGTCAATTATGACAGTTAATAGTTCTGTTTGGGAAGCTGGGAAAATCCTAGTATTACTGGCAGTGATAAAAATTAAGCCGAGAGGTTAGTGGGTTTAAAACGATGAAAGATAGAAAGTTTTGTTAGGTTTGAGAAGGAGTTGCGAGTTAGCTAGCCACATTTCAATAAGTTCCACTTCCAAACTGCACAACCCTGCATTACATTTTGTCACCTATCTGACCACAAATGGGTTCAAATCTCCAATGACTCTTACCATAACACAAATCTTAGAAATCAGCAGCAACAAGTTCACATTACTCTTTGAATAAGACTGGATATGGTGGCGAACTTGGCTTTAGCACACTTAGACCCACCTCCCTTAACTGACTAGACAGGCATGCAAGACTATTAGAGAACCTCCTAGCAGAAATCATATTTTTCAATCTTACTTCTTTCTGGGCACGAATGCTGTCAACCTAACATACGTGCCCACATATTTCTAGAATTCAGCAATACAAACTCTGATCAATACTCCATCAAGGGGGGGAAAAAATCCTGGACTTGGTTCTTACCATTATGGGGCAGCTCTGTTCTGTACCAGCTAGAACTCCCTTTCAAGTCAATCTCACCATAATTAGTCACATTCGCAGTAAAACTACAGCTAGCCACACATTCCAATAATTCATTGTGCCAAGGCTACTTAATGACATAGCTAAACTCAATATCCTATCCCAATCTGAAGACCCACTTCATATGCTGAATCCTTTACTGTCAAATTCCATACACATGTAGACAGCTGCCTAGAAATACCCACCTCCCTCTGAAGTAAATACCATCCCAAATATGTAACTTAACCCCTACAGTGAAAAACAAAGTATAAACAAGAGGCAAGGAAAAAAAAAAACAACAACATTTAATTGCCTGTAAAAATAAATGCATCTCCCACCATAGCAAAACTGCTACTGTTAAACCTAGCATGGAACTCCAGTCCATAATCAAAACCAGTTCAGAGGCAAAAAAAAAAAAAAACAAACACAAAGACTTAACTAGGTTAGAAACACCAAAAACAATGTTCAGCACTACAGACAGCCAATACTAATACTACCTACTCAGACCCACCCACCCCCACCCAGAGCATAACCAATGTACTAGAACATGATTTTTGTTTGAATTTCACCCATCCTCCCATCAACAGCACTACCAAGGAGAACACCGCTTCTATGGGGCCATATAATATATGAGAATAACCACTGGCTAACCTGCAAATGACCTGTCAACCTCCCTACAGAGATCACTCAATATTAAGTCTCCAGACTGTCCGATGACAGCAACAGTCCTCTCCCTATAGAAGGGTGAGGCATCTGCTGACAAAAGATTAAATTATAAAACAAGTCTGACTAGCTTCTATAAGACTATAGAAAGGATATTTATGAAGAACACATACAGCCTACAAAGCCATAACCCAAGCACCTACTGTTTTGTCAAGGGCATATAGTGTCTATTCAACCAGATTGACCTCAGAGGTTCTGAGGCAATGGCCAAGGAGGGAAACCAGTAGACACCACATATATAGATCTTGCAAAGGTGTTCATTCTGACACTGTCATTCCATTTAACTTGGTGGATAGCAAAATAGGCTCACACAGAGAAACCAAGAAATCAGGGTGGGCAGCTCCAGCTCCACCTCCTCCAAATGACCGGTCTCGGTCCTTGAGCCACTCCTCTTTGGAATTTGTAAAAGCCAATGTTAAGGGCTCATGGCTCAAGTTTGTCGATGACTAAACTACATGCCATTAACTCGCCGTGACACCAAGTGCTTCAAGGAGGGTCTTTCCCATACAAACAGCAGTTATCAAAATCATGGGCTAAAATTAAATGCCAAAAATGCACACAACAGTATCCTTCGACAAGCAAGAGGTCTATGGGATGGTTGGAGACAACACACCCCTTAAAATAAATACTTACAAGCCAAGACAGTAGTTGGGGACTACAGAATCTATATAGACAGCAAGTGTCCCTCAATAACCATATGTTCAGTACTGAGTGGATTTTTCACTGTACAACTTAATGGAATCCAGGTCCAGAGAGGAACATTCCAATGCATTTCACACTTGCAACAATCATGGTAGTACAATTCTCCTTTTAGCATGCACCAGTAATGGTAGTACAATTCACCTTTTAGCATGCACCAGTCCAAACACTCTATACAACTTAACAGTATTTTCAAACCAAGAAAATCAAATCTCCAAATGATAAAAACTACAAAAGATTTCTCTCAAAGCCTTCCACATTCTTGGCATCACATGGGTTGCTCAGGGTTGATCTCTGCTCACATAACAGCATCAGTCTCAGTCTCTTAGACCTACTGAACATCTGAAGTCCAATGGTGGCATGAACGATCATTAGTATAACATGTTAGCATGTTGAATGGATAGATACACACTTCTTTGGAAGTCTTCCTCTTCAGATAAAGCAAGACACTTCTATTCAAAAGTAATCTGGAAGAACGAATGGAAAACCAGATTCATACCAGGAGTAGCACCCTTGTTGACAATGGGAAAGGGTAGCATGTTAATATTGTCCACTATGGACTACTTGTATTTGAAACTACAGGTGCTTAGGTGAGACACCTTCATGGGACCTCATGGCTAGACTTCGGGTCAATAGCCAAGTAAGAAAGTAGGCAAGTAAATTCTCTTCTGGTAGAGTACTAGCAACAGCACACCCAGCAAAGAGTTCTTCAATGATGATCACTGACCAGATGAAACATGCTTGCCATTCCAATTCTTGTGATAAAAAACTGGAGAGAGACCTTCCAGTAGTTCAGACTGTACAATTATGAATTACTGGTACACAGTTTTAACTTTTCATTCTTCATACGTTTGATAAGACATATGCCCATCTGCCTGAGCTGATAACTCAGGTGGATGTGAAAGACCTAGTTGTAGTTACTAAAAAATACACCCCCCACCCCCATGTCCTTGCCAAATTTAACAGCCAGTAAAAATAACGCTCAAGGTTTTCGCTCAAGTCCAATGGCCTAGTTGGACTAATATGGTCAAAGTGCAAACAAGTGAAATGAGAACTACAAGTTGTGTCCACCATCCATACCAGTTCAACCTTTCCATTCTGCGTTTTTACTCCTTCAGGTACAAACGTGAGCTTGTAATGTTGCTTGCCTAACAGCAACATTTCATTTCATTCCATCTTCCAAAAGAAATAAGTCTCCAGTTTCTCATATTATTTTTACTTACTGAAAGAGACCGGGGCACAGTCCTTTCAGGCAGCCAGGCTTCATACAGACATGAGACCTCATATCTACACAGTGATTTTACAACTCATGTGCATGTTAACTCTACACTATTGTATCCAATAAATCAAAGCAACTACAGCCCAGAGAACAGACTCCTATGTGCAATCATGTACTCTCTCATCTGTTTTAAAGGTCAGACGTAGACATCGGGATAAAGATTGTAATTGTACGAGGCCATGTGCACCATACAAAAGCAAGCTTGTGTGTTCATGGAGTGGGATACAAATGCCTTATATAATTTTATCAACCAGACCAGGGACACACTTCAGACTTACAGGGACTAGCTGAGAGAGGGCAGTGCACAAAAAGGTAAATGGAGTCTTCAATCCTCTTCACAAATCTACCCTATGGTATGTAACACAACACGAACACTTAGAATATTGTCTTTTAAAGACATAAAGGGGGGGCCTCAATCTAAATGTGGACTTTTGATTAGTGGCACTGAAGTCTCAATTATGAACTATGCTGGTCATTCAGCTATTCCTTCCAGAAACATGATTTAGTATTTCGCAGATGAATGTATAGCATCTCATCAGGACATTTTCAGTCCAACAGTAGAAGAGTAGACCCTGGCAGCCATTATGAACCCAAAGAGTTCAGCCTCCAAAAGTCAAACAGGATACAATTATGTAGCAACAAAAAAGACTGGACCATTGGCAAAAGATGCAATTCCACATTTCCTACCATACCAGAATAGATCAAGAATTTTAAAACCATTTTCCATACAAATCATTTAACCTGAAATAGTTGAAGGAAACCTGAAATGAAATTGCTAAAGAAACAATGAAATTGAAGTTTGCCTATGGTGCATGTATTCTGTATCCATCTAAAGTCTGGATTTTTGTTAGTCTAATGAGATTGATGCATTATACAAACTAGAATTTTCACTCACACAACTTACAGTCTAGAAATTTAAAGCCTACCTAGCCAAGTTACTCACTCTCTCAAACCAAGAGCAGACTAATTACTGGTTGAAGTCAATAAAATGTACAATGCGGCCATTCCACAAAATTGCATACGACCACACCAAAAGAACTAATCAAATCCCTTAAATATCTTGTACTGAAATTTTTAAAATGAGGATCATATAAAACTGTGTTAACTGCAGTAGATTTTTTTTTTTTTGAGAAGGACCAAAATTAGTGAAATTGACCTCATGCAATACTTACCTTTTCCATGCTTACGCACAGCACCCATAACATGAACACCAGAAGCAGGACAAATTCCTCTCAAGGATGACTCTATTTAACCCCATCAGCTCCAGTGCCTACAGCTCCCATAAGACTAAAATGGTCAACTGTTCTGCAAAAGTGGGAAAAAGACTGGCACCAAGGAAAGTACTACCGTACTGCTTTAAAATAAACAGTGGAACAAAACAGACACAAGAAATACAAGACAGATCAAAATAAAAAGTTTATATACAAAAAACCTGAATTTAATTGAAATGCTGGTATAAAAAATATCATCTCCATCCATTATTTTCAGAAAGCTAAAACTTAACAGAAAAAAATGACCATAACCAAGCTGCATAAAATGCAACGAGATCTAGTACACAAATGTAGCTATTAAAATAAATTAAAATGTGACTGCCACTATCTCTCAGAACCAAATGTATGGAGACTATACAATATCAATAATTTAAAACTTTCAGAAACAGTATTTCTTTCCATTTCTTCAGGTTGCACTCAAGGAAGTTGAAGAAACCATGGGTTTCCACTTTAAATAAAAATATAAGCCTTTGTACAACAAAACTGTCATTTCCACCAGAAGTAGCATTTGACAGCTAAATGTTAAAAGGAATGTAAGGGAAAGAACCATGAACCCAGCAATGGAAGTTCTGCTGACTGGCCCACAATACGGGAAATGCACAGTGCTGTAATAGATTTGAAAACAAATAAATTAAAAACAAATAAATATGTCATGGTTCAGTTTTATGGTAATTAAGTCCACACAAATAAATAAAACTGTGTAATACATGAAAAACTTTACACAAGTACAATATACAACTGTGGGAAAATAATTATTGAATATTGCATTGATTGTGCATCAACAACCATGCCCCTACATGCCTTGGCCACATCCACATAAGACTCGCAGGCTGACAATGTTTGGGAGAGCAAAAATAAAGGGGGCCATATGTGCCCAGTGGTAGAAATCATTAAAGGAAACATGAGCGTATGTTTCTGGTAAAAAAAAAACATAGCTCTCATCCCTGTTTATATTTATGTGCAAGCTGAAGGAAATATTTTTGGATTAAGAAAAGGGGTGGGGGTAGTGTTTGTGTTCAAGTATTCCATCACCAGTGGATGGGACTACTTCATTCGTTCACTGAGCATGCTCTCCAGTGCATTACAGGACTGCTTCTTCCGAGGGGGAAGGCAAGCACCCCAAATGCAACAGGTCTTCTTTGGACATACACAGCACAAAAGAAAAGTCCCACTGAAGCAGCTTTCAAAAAAGGCACTCAAAACGCAAATTAAAATATAGTCCAGGCTCTATGAGAGCGAAAATGTTGCTGTTTAAGAGGTCACTGTTCTCATAAATAAAGGTCAGACTTTTGCAAGCACTGGCCAGAGACTCCCAAACATCAGTGTTTCAAAAGAAAAAATTTCAGTCCAGAGCAGAAACCAGCAAAAACAAAAAACAGTCCATTCCCCCATACAGTTGACTGCCACATACTGAGTTTGAGCCCCTCTACATGTTTGCTGCTCCATCAGTGTCCTTTCCTCGTGGCTCTCTTCCAATGCAATGCTGTTTCACAGACTCTCCTTGCTTGAACTTGTGCTACATGCATCAGTGTCAATGGTCTGTAGTGTAATATCACAGTCATCTGTTTTGTTCTCTGATTTGCACATCCATGGATGTTCAATTATTTGCTCAAGTGTTGGTCTGTCTGAAGGCCTTGAGGAAAGACACCACTTGATCAGGTGCTGGCATTCTGAAAAAGAAAAAAGAAAAAGTTAAATTCTGCATCCTAAACTGTTGCTCTGTGAAGGTGGAAACAGCTGGTCCTAAAAAGCCAACATGGTCATCACATGGTGATAAATAAGGTGACCAATGAACCTCTCAATTGCCAACAAACAAAACTCTTGGCAACTGTTTTGCTATTTAGTATACATCTTAAGGTCACTTCAGTTAATTTCACTCCTAGAGCTCTAGGTTAGTCTGTAAAACAGTTGGCTTAATGGCATGCAGCACTCAAGGTGGGTGCAAGACAGACCTCAACAGCACCAGTTCAGAGTACAAAGGCACAATCTGGAAGGCTGTCGTGTGAAAAGTTAAACAAAATATACCTCAGCTGGGAAACAGCTGGAGAACCACTGTGGGGCAGCAGCACTATCTGTTGCACCACTGTATTGCTGACAGTTTACAGAGCGAAAAACTCCCATTTCAAGAATATACTAGTTTGACAACATTATGTGCAAGATTTGGAGGGGGGGGGTTACTTTACAAAAATCCTCTCTCCCAAAACTGAGAGCTGTGTGTGGGCCCTGCCAAACTGAGGTGTCAGGCATTTATCTCCAGATACCAGAGCATGACTCAGCAAAGTCAACTACAAGCCTCCAACTTTCAACATTTAGGAAGCCACCAAACTAAATCCAGAGTTTGTAAGGCTGATCATATTAATTTCAGCTCCATTCATTTTGGAAAACAGTATTACATATATAGAATAATCATGCTATTACTTCAGATATATGTTAGCACACATTAATGCCTACCAGGAGTGATTCTTCTTCTGAAGAACAACCGCCCACGCAGAATTTCCTCATCTTGTTCAAATGGGATATCACCACACACCATATCGTACAATAATACTCCAACAGACCACACTGTTGCCGATCTGCCATGATATCTGTGGTATCGGATCCATTCAGGAGGACTATATACTCGTGTACCTAAAATGAATAAAAAATAAATACACCATTAAGTAATGTTCCCAGACTAAATAATTTTGAGAGAGATTAAACTCAAAAAAACAAGAATTAAAGAATAAAACACACCCTCACCCTTTAAATGAAACCTACAATTAAAAGGAACGATCAAATGAATACCCACAGAATAAATAAAAATAATGGATTCTCACAGTTCTGGTATCATAGCTTAACCAATATTTGATGCACAAGTGGTGGGGTGTAATAATGTTCTAACAGAAAGAAGTTCCAGGTAGGTCTGTCACAAGTTCAGGGTGAAGAATAAGAACATGCAGAGCATACAACATTCGGTACGCAAGCAACACATTTTTGTCTCTGTTTCGCTTTTTGGAGGAGATTGACAGCAACAGCAGATAGTGAGAAAAAATTAAGAAAATATTGTTTGAAAAAAACAAAGGCATCTGTAAGCAATGTAAATGTACGCCTCAGACACAAAATGACAGGAGTACTACTGACACACACAAGCAAAGACCGTTCTGTTAAAAAATGTTGCACTCCGCTAAACACACACCAACCAAGTAATGAAGCGGAATGAAACCAGCGCGAACGATTTTGCTAGAGAGCTGCGTTGTGTAACAGGTCAGCTGACTGTTTACAAACACAAGGCTCCCTTCCCTTTTCCACGTGGTGTCTGCAGTGCTCTCCCAAAATAGACACAAAAGGAGGATGGTCAGAAAGCCGGCAGCGTCCAGGCAACCAATCAACCTATCCATTGTCTGCAGCCCTCACCCGTTAAATAAGCCTGTCGGTTTTGCTAGCCCCCATAATACACCCCTCCCCCTTTAAGAGGGAGCATAAAGAGGCTTCGAGTCCCCAATGGCGCAGAGGCGTCTCCTGGACAACAAACAAAACTGGAATCTCTGATGCCGACAGTCACGTGGAAACAGAGGCTCAGGTTTCACAACAAACAGATGTTATGCTGCAGCTGATAGTCCGCCGGCGGCATTAAATAATATCCCAGAACCTTTCGACGCTTTTAGCTTTCTGGCGCAAAAACAAGGGGCAGGCCAGTCACAGCATCTTAATGCATACACAAGCAGGTAGCCCACACAGTCTGGATTCAGGGATGTACGATTCACCACCACTTACACTCCTAATCTGCAATGCGGTAAAAACAAATCTGTCTAAATTCACATGCATGAATGTCCAAACAATGCTAATTGCACATTCAAATAAAACATACTGCCATAGCTCTCAACCAAATCAACAGAATCAGGGACATAGCTAGAAAAAATCTGGGACAAGCAGGGACGCGTTTTACTATAACGTGAAAAATAAATAATCACAACTCATTTTCGCCACATTCCATTCAAAAGTCAGCAATTTTAGGATGGGTCAGGACAAAACTATTCGAGAGGTATGGTATAATGGTTCGGTTTACAAGGACAGTTAATAAAATACTGCGTCACTTCATCAGGACTGTCCACGATTGTCTGGACTGTAATATGCTACATACAAGCTTAGGAATAGCTACAGTGTACCACCTGGCATACAAGACTCAACATAACCATTACAGCTGACAATAATACATGCTATTAATAAATATCAAGCAGAGTGGAAAAAAAATGCAACCATATATTTACCATCAAAATCCGTGTACACTGTATCCTTGAGAATTGCTCCTGAACCAAAGTCTATGAGCTTAAGGTCACCGCTGCGCAGATCCACTAAAAGATTCTCGTCCTTGATGTCTCTGTGCACTACCCCACAACTGTAGCAGTGGCGAATAGCCTCCAACACTTGGCGGAAAAAATCTCGAGCTGTATCTTCTTCGAGAGCACCCTTTTCTGTGATGTAGTCAAAAAGGTCCTTAACGTGTTCTGGCCGCTCCATCACCAACAAGAACCCATCGGAGCGTTCGTACCAGTCAAGCAGCTTAATGACACCACGGAAACCCGAACCCACTTTCTTTAGCAGCACGATTTCCAAGGGCACTACCGATCCATTCTGTGAAGAGAGAAACAGATCACCGTGAGACGCAATGTTTCTATGGCAATATAGCTCACTGAAGAGGGGATTCTTACATCCACAGGTAATAACCGCCTACGCCACAAGTACTACGGGTATTACTTTCAAATATGGCAAAACGTTACAAAACACAGCACCGCTCTTACAACTGCACAAATAAAATTTTCCAGGTGTACAGTAATACCTTAAGAAAAACAGGTCTTTAGGCATATTAAGACAGATTTGAAAGACAAGCAAAGATGGAAGCCAGTACCAGTGCAACACAGTCAGACTACAACAGTCTAATATAGCTTTTGCAACTGTACAACTTGGACTTTCCCTAGCACATCTGAAGCTTTAGATATCCAATGATAAAAAAGATAACATACAAATGTGAAAGTAAAATAAACAGGCAACAGGGAGATGAAGTTAGCACCAGAACCAGCTCTGGGTTTCTAACCCTGGACTGTCAAAAAATAAGAGAAAAAGCTATACCTCTACTAACAAATAAAAATAAAACCTACATAAAATACAGATACTGACTACTTAATATAAAACACCCCACAAGCCGCCAAAACAGTCTGCAGCAAGAGGGCTAACCAGGGAAGTCCAGAATTTGCAGCGTCTGTAGACTTGTGATATGAATTTCAAAGAGAAGGGAGGGATCACCGACGGGGGAAATCCCGCCAAATCGTCCCCAAACAAAAACATAGTAGCGGGGGAAAAAACACTCCACCAGGCTGGAATACACTACATTGAGAAATGGGAATTCAACACAACACCTAAAATACAACATATAAACCATATACATATTTTGCATATACTTACCACAGTGCCCCATTCTGTGACCCTCTCCCTCGCAACATGTTTGATCGCAACCTGTGGGGAAAAAAACAGAATTTAGAAGACCGCATACTAGGGTGGGTCTCTTTACTGCAGGGAAGCCCCCCACCCAAAAAATATAACCGACCTTTAAAAACATAGCAGAGGGCATAACAGAGGAACTAATTGTTTTAATCAGGAGGGCTTCATATACCAGATCCCATGCATTTAGTGATTTTTTTTGGGGGGGGCTTACTCCAGTTATTTAATGATGTACATACTCAATGTATCTTTATGGGAAAAAATAAACAAATCGATCGAGAGTAAGGCTCAGTCTGAGGGCAGCAATCATAACGCTATGCATAAATCATATCCATTCCAAGCACGAAATAAAAAGTGTGCAGAATATACTCACCGGCAGTCCGTCTGCGATCCTGCTGCCTGCATAGACAGTACCGAATCCTCCACTCCCCAGCAGCGATCCAGCGGTGTAGGTCTTCTCAAACGGCTCCTTTTCCACTTTCACTAAAACGCATAAAACAGAAAAAAAAAACTCAGTTAAAAACTATATTATACAGTACAACACTAATACAATAAATACATTTTATAAACCCACTGAATACAACAATCTCATACTTAGATTACTTTCGATATACTATATAATCAAGGTAATACATAAGTAAAAGCTTTCATATTTTGAGTTCAGTCTTTACAAAACCAGCTTGTGACGAAAATGGCTATCCGGCATATTTTACTCCTTGGTCCTTGACTGTATTAAAAGCCCAGCAGTGACAGATGCCTACCTAAGAACCCCCCTTTACTATATTGTTTTGAAATTTAAAAAAGCCATACTGCTAGATCTAGTACCTGACTGTAACTGAATTTTAACCGGTAGGTGATCCATAGTTGACGAACTACAAATATGAGCCAGAGACCCGAACTTAGAACGCAGCATTTTCACTTGAAGAGCAATATGTAAAATCCTTCGTGCGCCACTTAACGAATTACAGTCCGAAATGACCACAATTCCAACCACTGCAGCAAAGAACGACAGACGTTTCCTTAAAAATCACCACTGTCTTTGCTATATTGCAGTACAGCGACTTCCAAAAATAAAGATAATCCAGTTGAATTATAAAATAAATGAGAAGTCCACGGCTCCCTTCGGGATTCCTAACTGAAAACGATGTAGGAACCACACAAAGAATCCTTCCCAAAATTTATATATGTGATGTATACATGGAATAATCCAAATTGTGATGGCTAGTTGCGTAAATAAACAGGACGCGTCTATTCTGTTTCTCTCAGCAATGTTCTGGGCTCAAATGAGGACGTTGCATCGCCTTAACTCTGTTTTGCTGCGTGGAAAGCAACTGAATCCCTCCGCCTCCAAGCACGGATTCTTACGACTTATTGAACTCGAGCATTAACCAGCTCTGGTTAGTATTATATCACTTTATATAAAGACACATACTGCTTTTTTTGTCCATAAAGGTACAGAATTTGACAAAATTAAGCGTTAGGTTAACTGGTGTAGTTAAAAGGAATTATTGTTATTCCCTTGGTACTAGACGCGGAAGGGTATCGTCTGAAAGAGGAGCTTTTGTATACACTGACAGCAGAGTCTTAGAAGCATAATTTATGCAGTAGTAACAACCAATGACACGCACCATAATTCAACTTGAACCAACCGACAGCGACCAATAGAAAACGAAAGGCAGTACGCCCGTGGCGGGAATCCCTTTTAGTAGTTATCTCTTCGTGCTACAGGGGAAGGTCATCGTAGGAAACTGCTGTGTTGTAGTTAGAGCAAGTAGTATGGTTTGTTTTTAAATGCTAATCGAGTCCTAGCTGGCGGGAGGAGCTCCATGTGTTTCGAGTGCGTTCCTATGTCTGTATGCAGTTAATGTGTTTAAGATGTGCTAGGGAAACACGAATGTTGGGGTGAAATATTTCTAATGTTTAAAAAAAGTGCTGTGTTTGGGTAGATCACTAATTTGGTTTGGGCGTTAATTCTGCTGTGAGATGATATTCTTTTAAAAGACATCGTGTTTTACACAATGCATTTTGAAAATTAAAGCTAAAGAGGTTTATAACTAACAAACAGCTAGACTGGCAACGACGTCGACAAACTGGACCCTGACCTCTTTTATTGGACTTAAGGTTATTGTTCAAGTTACTGTCTTGTCGTTTACGCCTGGGCGTTTTTGTTAGCTCTTTAGACCATGCTCCACACACACACATCACGTGCAAATACGATTGTGTAGGTAACATAAATATGTGATGCCCCTCCTACCAGTTTCGTTTGTTTTTGGTTCAGTCAGATCTGATCGCTTGTTTACGGTAAGTTAGGCGTAGCGTTTCAGGGTCAACCACTGATAAAGTAAAATCTAACCCATTATATGGTGTATACAAGCCAGCAAAACTGTTAAGACTTGAAACTTGAAAGCCAATCATTGCCCCGAGTAAAAAATGCCGTCTTTCAAAATTTAATGCGGCGTTGATGGGTGTATGTTTGCTTGCTATTAATTTTATTTATTTGTATGTCAATCTGTGTGTGTGGGTCCATCTTATAGTTCGTTCAAGTTTTTTTTTTAAGCGGAAGAGATCGTGTGTTGTGAAATATGAAACCATCATTCTGCTGCACCGGTGAACCCAACACAAATGGAAGAGAATTTCACCGCCCTTTCAAATGACAGAACCTCATTGGAACTATATAATTAAAATCAACGAATAAACAAGTATTACCCAGAAAAAAAAGTATATACCAAGACGGTCCACACTAGAAAAAAAAAGGTAACCCAAAACACGTTTGTATAGAAGATTGCATATTTTGCAAAGATAGTTGTCTACCACAACTTGGTGTGCCATGACGCACCTCTCAGCTCGCCTTGATTTTTTTTCAGAAAGTCATTTATTTTGACTCATGGTTTTCCACTGTCCACGGTAAATTTGTTGCTTTTTTGGCAAATTACTTAATATTGCAATCGGTTAATAATGCCAGACAGCGTTTCTTATTTATTAAGAAATATGTTCTTAATTCAAAATTATCTATCACTCTAATAGCGAATTAGAGTAATACAAATTGCACCTGATTTGGGATGCCCCCTTATTGTTGGCTTTGTCTCTCTGAAGGAAGTTGAGAGCTATGAACTGTGCAAAGCACAGCATACTTAAATGTAGTCTTATTGATAATGTTGAAGATTAGATTCGCGTAACCTTCCTTCCATTCCCCACAAACCTTGCAACATTGGAGAATGGTTAAATTCATTAGAGGGGTGCAGGGATACCAGGCTTGGCAACATTCTTTGGGAAATAGGGAGTCCATCTCACGTGTGTTGATGAGTCTTGATTTCCAGAATAACAATTTCATCATCATTACCATTGGAATAAGATCAGCGAGACTTAGGTTTGGGAAATTCTCAGAGCTGGACTATCAAAGTCCCCTCATGGCCTAAAGCCCCCAGTCTCGTCTAATAATACCCATTTATTAACCAGGCAGGTTCATCTTGACTGCCACTCACAGAAAAATGTTATCATGTTAATGTCAGTAAGTCATATAGTCTTCTGCCCTGAACTTTTGGCTGGATTGGGTATATCTTGCCAGTCAGTCTCAAAAGGTTCATGGATTCCTAAGTGTTTAGGTTATTTCTAGAAAATCGACTAGTTAGGCAGTTTGAAAACTAACCACAGCAATCCTACTGCCATGTTGAATTTCTTGCTCCTCAGTCCATGGGATAGATTTGCATTTTCCTAATCCATCCTGATACTATGAGTTTGTCCATTAGCTCCTTTTGGAAGCTATATATGTCTGTATGGGGGATGATTATGGCTCCGAGCTTAAAATCATCTGTAAACTTGGTTAGCCAAAGGCCTTTAAAGCCAGTGTTGACATCAGAGAAGTACAGTCACCAAGGCCATAGACGAAGGGAAAGTAGTCCACACAGCCGACCTTGCAAAAGCCTTTGACACAATACCCCACTCGGGCATCATAAATAAGCTCACCAGCTTAAATATAGCTCACCAGCTTAAATATCAACCCCTATGTCACAAGATGGGTTGCAAACTGGCTTAGGGATAGAACCCACATTGTCAGAATTGCAGGTGTCATGTCAGACTCTAAACCAGTTACAAGTGGCGTCCCACAAGGCTCAGTCCTGGGACCTCTCTTGTTCGGTATATATTTCTCTGAGGTACAGGCTAACACAGGAGGACCATGGCTGACAAAGTTTGCATATGACTGCAAACTGGGGGCCATAATCGACTCGCTGGCTGACACAAGCATCCTCCAAAAAGGTCTCACAGAGATGGATAACTGGTGCCAGAGCCATGGCCTAAAGCTAAATGCCAAAAAGTTCATAGTCACCCCCTTTGGGAAAAACAAAGTGCCCACAAATTACCACATAGGTGGTAATCCATTAAGTACGGAAGAAGTAATTAGGGATTTGGGGACCCAAGTAGATTGCAATCTCTCCTTTGACAATCACATTGCCAAAGTGGTTAGAAAGACATTCTATATAGCCCACCTTATCACGAAGGGGTTCACATCTAGATCGAGAGGTCATTGTGCCCCTCTACTCATCACGCAGGCCCATAATTGAATACTATGCCCCATTTGGGATGTACCTTACCTGACACCTGCTACAACTAGAAAGACCTCAAAAGTACCTCACCAAGAGGATCAAGGGACTCAAACAGATGCCCTACGCAGTTAGTCTAAAGAAACTCCAGCTCTACTCAGTTGCTTACCGCCTACTCAGAGGCGATCTGTGCCTGACGTATAAAGCCATGTCCAACCCAGAATTAATGGACATGCTCCACCTCAAGAAATCCAAATCCATCAGAACTACACGCTCCAGTGACTTAAACCTCAGCACAGAAATAAATAGAACATGCTGGAAGGACAGATTCATATCCCAGAGGCTCCCCTCACTCTGAAACAAAATCCCAATCCATGTCAGACAGAGCCCCTCAACGACCCTCTTCAAGAAGAATCTTGACGTTTGGATGGGAGATAGTAAATTTACCCCTGGGATCTCTTCTGTGTCACCACTAGACAGAGGCACGGTAAACTAACCTTAAATGGGCTATCTTCTGTGACCTACTATACAGAGGCACAGTCAACTAATCTAAGAAGTTTGGCGAAAGCCAATACACACTCTGGCTAGGCTTGTAAATGCCCTAGGGCAGATAGCCTAGTATCAACCTATAAAGCCAGGTAGAAGTGATCCCAGAACAGAGCCTTCATGTACTGTTTTTCTGACAAGTCTTTTGGAGGATAGTGTGTCAACAGCCCTAGTATGGTGAGTTCTGTCAGTAAGCAGTTCATAATCCAATAGGTTGTATAACAATTTATACTTAGTTTGACCTGTTTGGGATATAATATCAAAGGCCTTGGCTAACTCAAGGTACTTAGTCTTCTTGGAGTTACTCTTTCAAAGAAGTCAGGTTTAATAGGCAAGATCTACTTTTTACAAAACGGGTCCCAACAATATATCCAGTTGCCTCTTAAATAGCCTAAAGCATAAACTAGCAAGACTACTTGAGGCACTTTTTAATTGCAGCCTGAAAACTAGTTACATGCCAGGTGAATGGAGGCCACAGCAGTCATCTGTCTTCATAATGGAGGGCCACAGCAGTCATCTCTCTTCATAAAGGTGGACCATGAACTGACCCTGAGAACTACAGATTCATCAGTCTGACAAGTAATATGCAAAGCCATGGAATGAATTATCATGGAAATGTTCAGCAAGGACATTGGCAACATACAGACCCTGGCCCCATCCCAAATTGGCTTTGTTAAGGGAAAGTCTTCTCTGCTTAACCTGTTAAACTTCTTCAAGAGGGTCACTGTGGCTATGGATATGGGGAAAATGGTGCATACTGCATACCTTGACATGGCCAAGACATTCAATACAATACCTCACTCAGATATTGTTGACAAACTCTCAGAACTAGGCGTGAATCCCTGCCTAGCTCACTGGATTGCCAGCTGGTTCATATACAGGACCAAAGAAGTCAGGATCAGTGAGACCACCTCCACCAAGAGAATGATTACCAGCAGAGTTCCCAAAGGGTATGTATTGGGCCCACTCTTGTTTGGCATATTCGCAGAAGTTGAGGCTAATGCCAAAGGTGTCTGGTTCACCAAATTCTTGAATGACTGTAAATTGAGAGCTACTGTAAACCCCCCCCCCCCATTAAACCAACATTCTACAAGAAAGTCTAACACAAACAAATGACTGGTGTGAAAGCCACTCAATGCAAAGAAATGCATTATAGTGCTTTTTGGGATAGTGTCCACCCAAACTGATGACTTCATAGATAAAACACCCCTAATAGATGACCTGATAGTTAGGGATCTGGGAACATATGTTGACAAAACACACAAAAAAAAAATCACAAACTCAACGCACGTAAAACAAAAGAACGCTCAAAGACTCTGGTGTGCCTCTGTTTAAAATCCAAGAATTTTAATTAACTACATAACAAAACCATAATCGCTTTCATCTTACACAATCGTAAATGTTCTTGAATTTTAATAAAGACACACTGGAGTCTTTGACCATTCTTTTGTAACATATGGAAACAGTAATTTGGCTTTTGACCAACATGTAGCCAAGATAGTAAGAAAATCATCTAGCCAGGCACTTGCAACAGTTGACCATATTCAAAGGTTCCTCACCAAGGGAATACAGGGTATGAATACCTTGTCCTTCACAAATCGTCCTAATGTCCTATCTCTGTACTGTCTCTCCTGCAGGTTACTGTTTGACAATCTATTCCAAGCATAAAAGGCATCCTGAGATTCAGCTCAGATGGATCTCTTGCACATCCGCAAGACGGCAAGACAAACACTACCAGAAACACTAGATCCAAGGAACTGAACTTTGTCTGCAACATAAATAGGACTCACTGGAGGGACCAATATGTGTCTCAAAGAATCCTTGCTCTATGGAATAATCTCCCCATCTGTGTGAAGCAGAGTTCATCCCTGACCTTGTTAAAAAGAAACTTTGATCATTGGATGGCAATCACAAATTCACCCTTGGCCTGGCTGATGGACACAGGCTGATAGTATGTAAATTAATAATCAACTAACATACCCCCCACATGATCTTTAGCTACCTTCTTACTAATATACCTCTGCCATATAAGTGTCCAAGGAACTCTGACAAAACTGTTTGCACAGCTAGGTTTGTAAAGACCCTGGTGATTGTTAGCCTAATGTGAACCTATGAGGATTGTAGATTTCCCATATCTCTGTTGATAAGGCCCAGAATGCAGACTGGATCCTTTGCCTAGGAACTTTGGAGGCAGTGAGGGAGAAACTGGATCTGAATTTATCTACTAGGATGTTGGTTATATGCACAAGGTTTCAGTGTGTGATGCTATTAGAGATAAGTTCAATGTGATGGTGGATATTCCTGCAGTTCCTTGTGCAATTACAGAGTTGCTTGTGGCCATCCTTTGCAATCATTGCAATTTTTAGTATATAATTTGATTTGTAGTATTTGATCTTACTACTCAGTTTCTAGTAGCAAAACATGAGGTAGGACAAGTCACTCATTCCGTTATAAAACCCCTCCCACTAATATATTTGACAATGCCCATTGCGTACCATTTTTGCTAATGATGCAATCCCTTTGGATAGATGTTTATTACCTTTATAAAGCCTACAGTTATATCACCCTGTGATCTTTGTAGATGTCTCTACCTGTGCAGATATATCTACCTTTTGATTTCTTGATGACCTTCCAAATGACATTTATTTATGCAATCAATCAAATGACAAATAATATGATTTACTTGTTTGTAGTTAAATGTAATAGTACCAAATAAGTGCATTGCTTTAGCACTCATTTTATCAATTTGGGACTATTTTATATTACATGCTGCATAGCTCCATAGGATTGTAGCTGAAAATGTAATGCTAAAACACTTGCACATGTGAGTTATGGCCTTAGAAGAGCATCTTCATGTGCAAAGAGCACTTGGTGCAAGTACCTAACATCTCCTAGTATATCTGTGTTTGCTACTGTTAAACAATGACCCTCATGTTGTAAAGTCTTGAGTATTTCAAATCATTTAGGTAGCTTTTTAGCTTCTGTAGGTCATTAAGTGATAATGCAGGATGTTATTAAAAATGGAAGCCAGTCTGCATACTCTGTGCTTTTACCACACAGCTTGCTATACTCCACTGACATTGTGGACTTGGATAGTGTAAGTGGTATGTTATGCACAGAGCAGAGGAGAAACTCATACTGCAGATAATGGAACACTGACTCAGTCATTCTGCAGCAGAAATGCAGAATTCTTTTTTTCCAAGGCTGTTCAAGCCAAGCCTGGATATTAGTGAATACTAAAATTTCTCTGAAATGGGTATTGCATTAATCTCTGAGGGTGTGCAACCTCAGAGTGAAGGTAATTAAGGAGAAGAGGTACAATGGACATGGTCCCCAGCACAAGGTGGTGCATAAACCTAGACTTAAAAGTTTGTAGTGGTGACAGTGCCAGTACTGTAGTAGCTTTAGGTAAAGCTATTTCTGATCTCCTTTCTTAGTGCTTAGCTTGGGATATTTTGCTAACATACAGTACAACTGCAACCCGGGGGACAAGAGAATAATTTGGATTATCAGGTGGCTCAGACGAGTGAGAGCCACACTAATTGTAATTATTGTAATTAGTGGCTGAGATAATGGTTTGGGTGAAACAGCAATCCAGATAAATGGAGGAGAAGGGAAAGCTGAGTAAATAGGGTTGCAGTCTATTCACATTTGTAACCCTTTGGTCTTTGACATTTTTAGTAAGCCTGTATATCTTATTTTCATGCAAAGTACTATGGCAATTCTCAGAAGTGAAAGTACAGCAGAATGATGGTTAACAGAGTAGTTTAATAAACAGATTTTTTTTTGTGATTTAACAGTTATTGTATAGTAGGTTTTGCTTAGATCAGCTAAAGTGATTTTTCCTCTGTAAACAAATATGTGTCTAATGGTGGAGAAATTAATCCACATATGGGTTGAGGGTTATGCTAGGATTTAATAACAGTTTTTGCAGATTTTGTGTTGTAGGTTTGCCTGTAGATTAAATGATTTAACCGTGAGTTAATTTCATCATAGCCTACACATACTCAAGGCTTATCGCTGTAATAAACTCTGGAAAATTCTGTGCTATTGGCTTAGAGTTGAAAACTTTCATTTAATTAAGTGACTCAAATTAATCAAATTAAGGTCGTTACGTTCGTGAAAATGTACTGCCAATCATTAGCAGACTGGAGTTCCGCTGTGGTGACCCCTAACCGGGAAAAGCCGAAAGACAACAACAACATGTCTAAATATGACCAAGCTATTTAATGAAGCTGCAACAACTACTGTGTGTGTATTTTAACACAATGAAAAGTCTCATGAAATAGAAAAGTGAAGCAAATCCTTATTCTTGGAAGCTACAATCATTAAATGATAGTATTTTCAATGTTCACTGCACTGACTTAAGAACTGTATATATTTGTAAGGATGACAAATGGAATTTTTCATTAAAATTCAGATGTTGAATGTTTAACAACACTATGACTGTGTGAGATATGTTTTTTGTGTGACCTTTTAAATTATCTTTGCATTCTCCATCTCCTGTACTGATTTCATGTCACTAATGATCTTTCATTGCTTGTTTTTTTTACTTCTGGGGTAAAGGTTGAGCAGCGTGATACTCATCTGTTTTCAAACTGTAAACTGTGGTGTTAGTTATTTAACATTGTACCTTACCCACAAGTGTGTCACTGAGCAAAGATAATGGCAGATCTTGATGGCCACTGTTCATACCATCACACTGATGAGCTGCAGTGGTTCATCGTAGCCATCATTTAGAGCACCTGTATGCAGCTTTTCTTGCATCCTTAGTGACAGCTGTAGCGGAGGTGTATCATTCGCTCATTTGTAGGAAAGCTTAACAATATAGTGGCTGCTGCTTCTTCTGCAGGCAGGCCAGCCTGCTAGCAACTTGGTCTCTAATTAAACCTGTTTTGCTGGCAGAACAGATGGACGCCGTTTCTCTGTACCAACATACTAGCAAGTTTTTGTATAATTAGGTGCTAACATCCAGTGAGCTAAAGTATGCAGAGAATAAAACTGCTACTTTTTTTAAAAAGGTACAACAATGTTATTAAATCACCAAACAATGATAAATTAAAGTATAGGGAGGGTAAATTAAGGCTTTAGAATGGAGATATGCCCAGTCATGCATGTACTTAATAGCAAATCACAACTTATTTTCTGTTATGTATTTGTGTCAATATAATGCTGTAATCACCCTTTAATATGTTATCTAACGTGGACTTTTAGTCTACATTGATATTTCATTTTAAAGGATATCATCTAGCAAAGTATATTTTATTGCAATAAATCATACTAAAATAAAAGATATTTAAGAAAACAGCAAACAATTTGTGGAAAAGGTTAATTTTTACTACCACTGTACTCCTCATATCCCTTATTTTTGAAAAGGAATCCTGCTTCTCTGGATCTTTTAATGCTAGAACACAGTCATTCTGTTTAATGGCATGTAGAAGTATGTTATTTATTTATTATTTATTGCACTTTGTTAGCTGGGTTGCTCCTACTGGGCAGAGGTTATCTACAGAGGATAGCCAAGGAGAAAAGCTCTGGTAATTAGAGTTTGACATATTGAACTAATCAATACATACCATGTTGCGTTAGGCATGAACAGTAATACTGTCAGTAGTAAAAGAGGAAAAAAATCACCATGGCAACAGTGTTGCATAACAATTGTTTAATGTTATAATAGTGATTGTGTAATAACTTTACATAAATAAGTGAACTGAAGTTTGTTGATTGTCATCAGTCTATATAAACATATAGTATTTTTGTAAGGAAATAAACTATTAAGCTACTTTTCCAGCTGTGCAAGCCCAACACTTGTGATATACCACTAGTCTGGTGGTGCACAAATATGTTTAAATGATATAATAAATAGACTTCTAGAAGCTTATGTAAGTAAAAAAAAATCAGTAATGTATGTTAGAACAGTCACATGAATATAACTGATAAGCACTGCAGTTATCTTTAACTTTTTATAAGGACTGGACAGGAACCTTACACTGAATGTCTCCTGTGTTTAAAGAAAGAAGAATTTTTGAATTATTACTGTGTAGTAAGCAAAGAGGTACCCTTCATTAATTTTCATTTAGCTGAAACTAACAGTCAGGTGTGAAATTTCTGTGTATGTTTGGTTGAAAGCAGATAATTATTTTATAATGTATAGTTATACACATACTCACACACACTTCTGACAAATGACACTAACCTTTAATTGGAGTGTAGGGCACATTAGTAAACTATTAGTTTATGAAAGGAGTGTCAGTGCTTCGTTAAAAACTAAGTACTCTGAGTTTTGCTTAAGGTATGTTGAAAAAAAAAGCCGTCCATTTTCCTTTTACACTTTCTCTGATGCAAAAGAGCCCAACATCGTAATTTACTCTGATGCAGTTTAATCCCAGGGTGAAACCAAAAACACGATTGTTGACTTTTGATATATATTACTCTGTATCCAAAATCGTAATATTCTATGCAAAGTCTGCTATAAAAAGTTTGTATCACACTGACATTTGTCCATTGAACATTTTAAATAAATAAATAAACCCAGAGAGTAGTGGCAGTTGTTGCATGCATATAATTCATTCATTCTTTTTTTTTTTTAATAAAAAAGGGCATTTATATTCTAACCATGTATATAAGCATGCACTTGCCAAGAGCCTGTTTTCAACACCTGCAAAGTTCACACAGTTGCCTCCTTCTGTAGCTGATATGGTGTTACATGTATTGTTAGCATATTTAAGTGTAATTGTAAATTCGTTTTTATTAGTCCTTTTGCTGTTAGTACTATTGGAACTGAGTATCTTAATTCCACATTCCTAACCATTATTATAATCTTCTGCATGGAGATTTCCGTGATTGGGCATGCCTTCATTGAAGGTTGTGCATCAGGGCTGATAACTCGGCACGTAAAAATGAACTACCAATCATTAGCGGACCGGAGTTCCACTGTTGCGACCCCTAACCGGGAAAAGCCGAAAGACACACAAATTTCTAATAATGTTCTTCCTATCTAATTACTTAGATATTGTTTAATGCCCAGTAACCCATCATTAGCTTTTGTTATTTTTATTTACACTTGTTTCCTTTCCACACATCATGAAGGTACTGCCACCTTGCCTCAGCCTCGATGACATAGACTAGACAGCACTGACTATTTTTTTTTCAGTGTTGGTCATCGCCCACAATTTTAAATCCTGCATATTGCCAAGGTCAGTAAATTGCTATACAGATTTCTTTTAACACTATTTTTTGGGGGAAAAAATTACTTTATTTGTTAATATCTACTTATATGAAGAGCAAGGGTGACTTATTCAGAAGCACTACGTAAATAAACAACTGGCAGTACTCTCATTTTGGGCCAATGAAGTTTTGCTTTTATCCATATAACTACAGCATTAAGAAAATTATCAGAATGTACAGCCTTACAATCTCTTTCCTGGCAGGAGTTTGAAGGGAGGAACCTGGAAATTTAAGGGCAACTTTAACAAAACCATCTTTTTCTTCTCTTTTGCATTGTAGAAAGTGAATGGCTTTTTTTTTCAACTTGCATTAAGCAAAACTCTGAGTACTCAGTTTTTAATGAAGCACTGACACTCCTTTCATAAACTATATAAGAAGATGATAACTTACAGCACTGTCACTGTGGATAAATGGATAAAAACACAAACTCATAATTTCTAGTCTGTGTAATATTAGAGACACACATGGTGCAGCGGTAGCATTGTTGCCTCACAGCAAGATATTCTCCTGTTCGATTCACGGCTGGAGTGCCTCCTGTGTGGAGTCTGCATGTCCTCCCCGCGGTCGAGTGGCTTCCGAAAGACATGCATAAATGGGCGTGCCTTCGCTGAAGGTTGGGCGTCAGGCTGGCAACTCGGCACCATAAAAAAATCTACTGCCAATCATTAGCGGATCGGAGTTCCGCTGTGGCGACCTCTAACCGGGAAAAGCTGAAAAGACAAACAACAACAACTGTACTGTAGAAGGAGGACAAAGAGACAGAAAAGCAAAATCATGCCAGCATGGCATTCCACGTGCTGATCATTTTGGGGGTATAGTACATTACAATCTAACATGAACATAGTGATTCTGATAATTAATTACCTCAAAATGTGTTTCCTTTAAGCATTGTTTTGCAAAGTGTTGCTCCAGCTGAAGTGTAATAACATTTTTAAAAATGAGAAGTCTAATGCTGTTTGGCCATTTTTTTCTTGATGTTGTTATTTGCTTAAGTGTTACCATTAATCTCTGACCTTTTGTGATTTGTTCAGTATCTGGAATCCCAATGGTACAGCTAAGGTAAATCTTTAAAAATGCTGTATATATAATTTTCAAGATGGTTTGTCACAGTTTTAATGTATACGGGTTTCATTAATCAGTAAATCTTAGAGTTCTTTTTCCAGTGTGCCAAGGGAGTGGAAATAATGTTCCATTCATTTATACTGAAGATAATGGCAACTATATATGAGAGGCATGTGTACTCTGTTGTAAAGCTTGCATATCAGATGGGCGTTATCACCCATGCCAGTTTTATGAGCAGCAAGGTATATCAACTGTAGCATTCACACAGGTTTTGAAAATCCATATATTTCACTTTATAATCATGGCTGCTGTACATTGCTGATAACACAGTCTTAATTTTCTTAGATTATATATCTAGAATGAGTCACATGACTTTTAATGGTTTGCTGTAAGTTGAATATTGGAGTGCAGAATTACAGTACATCACATCCATTCTTGCACCTGTCAGAGTCCAGATAATCCTTGTATTAACTTGCAGTTTACCACTCCTCTTATAAGCTACTACAGTGCTTACCACAATTTCTGAATTTCTGTAAGTCAGATTTGAACATTCTCTCCTTCAGTTGCCAGATTCTGTCTTGTTTTGTCCATCATGCTTCTCCAATTCTACTGCTGCTGCCTACTTTCAGACTGTGCACTTCATTCTTCTCCAGTTCTGCTGCTGTTGCCTACTTTCAGACTATTCACGTCATTCATCTGCAGTTCTACCACTATCGCCTACTTTCAGACTATGCAGTTTGACTGTAGTATATCTCTACCCTGCTTCTTTCCTTTTAAGAATTTTTGGAAAAAAATAAGTAATGCCCTAACAAAGCTCTTGGAAATGTCTGTCTAGCTATCTGATGAACCAGCTGAGACCTTTGAAATATAGTGATCCAAGCTTTTTTGACAAAGTGGGATTTTGACCCATAAATTCTGTTAAATGTTCCATACAAACTTCATTTGGCTATTGTAACATAATTGTCTCATTTCATTTGATGGAAATTAGCAAGAATATTTAGAAATTAAGCTGTTATGCTTGTACTACAACTACAGCAGATTTCCAGGACTTTGTTCTGCTAGTGTTTGAACTGATAGGCTGAAATCAGTAATTTGGTAACAATTTCTGAAAATGCAGGCTTAAATTGGATGCCGGTCTCACAAAACACAGTTTGTGTTATGATGCTTTCCTATAAATACTCTAGGTATGAGAGTTCATTTATTTTTCAGAGCAGTTTTTTCATGAGGCGTTTTCCTATTTGATTGTGTCAGAGTACCTGTGCTTTTTGGCTATCACTTTTAACATTGCTCATTTGAAAATGTTGTTATGGTTTTCTGCATTTTAGTGCCTTGTAATATTTTCTAAGGCACTATGCCCAACCTGCTATCAATCTCTTGTGGGATCATAAGATCATAGGAGATTACTAGACTATCGACCCAGATGCCATTTTAAGCCTAGTCATTTCAACCCAATGTAATACCATATAAGTACTAGTCAGTACCCAAGATTGTACTTAATGATGACTGCCCATGTTCAGGGGGGCTGTGGACACTATCCCCTGTAAGAATGTACGGTACCCCATCCACTCATCCAGGTTCCTCTTGAACAATGTCATAGAGGTGCTCTGTTTCACATGAATTGGTAGCCTGTTCCAAAGATGTGGTAGTTGCTGGGAGATAAATATGTCCCTCCAGCATGTTCTGTTTAAGTTGCAGGCCATATTTAAGTCCCTGGAATGAGTAGCCCTAGACCCATTTGATTTATGGATTTTCAGTAAGTTCATTAGGTTTGGGTCGTGGGTTGCTCTGTAGGCCAGGCATAAGTCTCCCCTAAGAAGTGTATACAATACGGAGTATAGTGACAGGGACTTTAGTCAGTCCGTGTAAGACACATGCTGGAGGCTCTTGATCTTCTTTGTTAGAAACCTCCGAGGTCTCTCAAATTGTTGTAGTTGCTTAGTATGGTACATACTGAATGGGGAATTATACTCAATCATGGGCTGAATAAGTGCCAAGTATAGGGGGTATATAACTTCTTTTGCTCTCAAGAAATGCTTTGGAAATCAAACATTTCCTCTTCCACTGTCCTATATTCTTCTTTTGATCAGGAAGAATAGTCAATTCACCCCATAAATCATGACTGCTAGGTATAATACTGCTATTGGAAGTAAGTCATTATCTTTGAGTTAGAGGGTGTAGACTAGACAGAGAATTCCTCAACAAAACCCCACACTTATTCTTGACTCTCATCTCTGGATTTTAAGTTGCCTACAAGCCAAGCACTTCCCTTACTTATCAAGAAGGTGCAGTGATGTTTGGCAACAGAGGCTTTCTGCAAGAAATAGAAGCTTATAAAACTGAGGGACAGTCTTTTGTGAAAAAAAAATGTTTAGATGAATATACTAGTTTTTTCATTATACATCATGGAAAATGACTGTGAAGTAAAGCTATCTTATCTTATGGGTAGGAAAATCACAATTACAACCAGTCTCTGGATGGGATTCTAATGCTTGTCTGGAAAAGGAAACCAAATGTTAACTCACACTTTGGGTGCCTCTAGTTGTTCTACTTATAAAACTATAAACGTGGTTGAAGAATTTGATGATGAGTTCATTATTCCTGTTCCTAACTACTCCACTTTAAATGTGTTAGATTCTCTGAGGATATCTCCTGAGCCTTGGATCCCACAACATAGAATTAAAAAGCATCAGTAAAAAAACAGGTTCATAACTTACTGGCTGAATTCCGTGAGCATGGAAGCCCATGTACAATTCCAGAGTACCATTAGAAACAGGGTCATTCCTTACTAGATCAACTTTCTGAATATGGTAGCCATGTATGCGTGAATTATGGAATAAAGCACGTATTGCTCCTTTATTTCATCTCTGCTCCCACATTTCTTTAGCCTTATTCTTCCCCATGGTGGTATTCACAGTTCTTTGAAGCTGATGTTACCTGTGTCCCTTTTATAGGTTCATAGAAGGACCCTGGAGCCCTTACAAGCCTAGCTGTATTTATCCTGATTTGCCCTAGTTGTCGGTGGTTAGGTGAGTGAAGTTTGCAGAGGGTAAGGGTCTATGATAGGCAATACTGACTTCCTGTGTCCAGGAGGTACATGTGCAGCACTCCAGAAGTGAATTTGCAGTCATCCATCAATTGATCTAGGTTATGTTTTAAAAAGGTCAGGGAGGGCCTCTCATTCATGTGAATAGGAGGCTTGTTCCAGAGAGGTGGCAGGCTCTGGCAGATCTGTCTCTCCAGAATGACCTGCTCATGTCAGAGGCTAGGTTAAGATCCCTGGGGTGAGTGACCCTCTTGCAGTTTGATTTGCGATGTGTGGCATTTCCATCAGGCCCAGGTCAGAGACTGCCCTGTAAGCCTGTCACAGGTTACCCCTTGGCAACCTGTAGGAGGCAGAATACAGTGACAGGGCTTTCAGTCTTTCCACATAAGACTTGTTTTGTGTACCCTGTAATTTCTTGATGAGAAAACTCTGTGGTCTCTTCAGTTGTTGCAGGTGTTTCGTGAGGTACATGCAAAAGACAGCATTGTACTCAATTATTGGTCTGATGAGGGCTGAGTATAATGGAATTATAACATCCTTAGATCTTGAGGCAATGCCGTTAATTATAAGGCAGATGTCTCTGCTTCCTTTAGGGTACTCCGTCACACATTTGCAAGATATTATACTCAAACTAGGATATGGGAAGCGTGAGCAATGGCATTTTATGCAGATTTTTACTTATTAAAATATATTATGCTGTCATCAGTTAGCTGGTCTGACATATCTCTATTGGTGCCACATCATTCTATGCGTTATGTTTCATTTATCACTACCATGGGTGTGAGGTTTTAAATAAAGAAATGCAATCATCACTAAGTTTGGAGAGACACTAGGCATGGTACTCCTGTGGCATCCAGGATGGGTGCAGACTGGGTGGGGCTCTTCAGTTACACCCAGGGTAGCTGGATGTTAGCCATGTCTTCATTCTTTATGGGTAATGAAGACTCCATTCAGTGGCATTTCTGATGACTTAGAGGCCAGGACTAGTGAGTATTAGCAAGACAGGAGGTAAGTTTAGAAGTCATCATTAATAAACTACATGGGAAAGCAGCTTAACTTTCTTGACTAAGAGACTAGATAAAGCACACATGCTGGTACTAAGATGTAAAAAGAGGAAACAATACTACCGATTTATTTATTTATTTGCAGTTTGTTGCCAGGATGGTCCACTGGGCCACGCGGAGCCCATTTTTAATGGACTCCTGGGGAGAAAAGCTCCAATTTACAATTACAATTAAAGTTGCAAAATAGAAAGTTGCAAAAGTATAAGTCGGTAGGAAAAATATAAAGTGACAATATTGCAATAAATTGGCATTTGAAGGAACAAATTGGTGTATACATGAGCAAATTTTTTACAAACAAGTTAAGGTTCTTATAAAGTGTGCCAGTTCCAACGCTGTATTATTAGTGGATATAAAACTGTAGGAGGATATTCACAGATTTATTAGCTAAAGTTGAGGAAGTTATGTAGGATGGGAATAAAAACATTCCCATTGTGAAGTTAGGTGGGAGGGAAGTAAAGTTTTGAAGGCAGAGGGACTGCTAGTGGTACATATGAGAGGAGGGAGAGAGTTCCAGTGGCGAGCTAGAGAGAAGGGCAGAAGATGTTTGCCAGGTGGACAGATAGGTTTATATAATTCTGTTAGATTTTGGAAGTTAGATCTTGGACGTCTAATAGGTAGATGCATCTGAAAGGTGGTGGCAAGGGAGGGCCAGAGAAAGGGGCTGAAAATAAGTTTCTGCACTTGGATAAGTTGGATATAGGTAAGGTAATTGGGTAACTCGAGCCACTTGAGTTGTTGTAGGGAAGTACAATTGTGGGTAGAGGTTCTGTGGCCTGTTGCAAATTTAGAGATTTTATTGTAACAGGAGGAGAGTGTTATCTTGAGGGAAGATTGCAGATTAGTAAGGATAGAGGCGCCATCGAGGAGGGATGGGATAAGGTAAGTAGTAGCGAGAGCGATCCTGGTGGAGGGGGAGATGTAACAATTTTGGTGATACAGAATGCCAAGCTTCTTATGAGTTTTTTTGATATTTACTTGAAGATGGCTATCAAACTTTAGTTGATCATCAATGAGGACTCCTAGTAGTTTTGCAGTAGAGACTATTTCGAGAAGTGTATTATTTCGACTGGTGATAGAGAATGAGTTTTTATCTGGGCTGATACTTTTAGAAGGGGTAAATATCATAAGCTTAGTCTTGGTAGCATTGAGTGCTAGATGGTTGTCTAACATCCATTGCTCGGTAGAAGAGTAGGCATCCTGGGTAAATTTTGTTAAAGAGGAAATAGAGGTAGCAGAGCAGATTATAGTTGAATCATCGGCGTATTGGATGGGGTTGGTGTTGGGGATGGCCTGATAGAAGTCATTTATGAAAATATTGAATAGAAAGGGACCTAGAATTGAGCCCTAGGGCACACCTGCGGGAGTATTTAGGAAGGGTGAGGTGGCTTTTTTCCACTTGACTGCTTGTTGCCTATTCGATAGGTAACTGGTGAACCCGTCAATGATCTCTTTTAGGATGGGCAGTTGTGTCCGGCATACTGAACTCTGTGTGTGTGTGTGTTTCTCTCTGTGTGCACATGTGTGTGTCTCTCTCTGTGTGCACATGCATACACGTGTGTGTGTGTGTGTGTGTGTGTTTGGGGGGGATGGACAAAGGGCATAGACTAGTTTCAAAATGAGGTTTAGAGTGGCTTGTAATCATTGCCAGTGAGGATGCAAGAGGTAGTCTCTGAGACATGTCAATCCTGGATCAGGTCGGCTGCTGTCAGTGAAATATTTGCTTAGGATCTGTGCACCATCTTTGTCAGTTCATCTACCAGTAGAGGTCAGGTATAAGAACTGCATCCATGTCATACTTAACAGTACTTTTCATACTCCTATTGGAGTACAGTAGCATTAAGCATAGTCCTCTGCAGGGCGGGTGTCTTTGCAGAGGGATTCTTGTGCTATAACTGAATCACTCATACCATGTGAAAGAGGCTCTGAAGTGAACTTTAGCTTAAAGTCTGACCTGTTGTATGTACCTACAAATCATGCTGCTCTTTAATTGTAGTACGTCTTCCACTGAATTTATTTTCATCTTCATTTGTATTGTCTTTTTTGACAGTTATAGTATCACTTATCATGTCATTGCCTGTCTGTCTTTGTGTTGTGGCGCTGTATTCTTTCAAATTGTGTCTGAGAACTGGTCTGTGACTATATAACGAGCTTACCTGATTAACAAAGGTGGATAAATTAGTGTGGCACTCTATACTTAGTACTGAATATATGTATCTGAGAAAAAAATAATAATAATGAAAGGGTATACTGTATGACTGGAAGTAATCAAACAAGATATATGATTGTTTTATCAGATTATCAGGTGTTCTAATAGTAGAGAAGTAATATGGCAAGGCAGTAATGACAAAAAGGAGTGACGATGTGATGAGTACTGAGGGATATGTCTCACCAGCAGAAAATAGAACATTATCCTTCTTTACAAATAGTTTGTTGAACTCATGCCACTGCAAAACAGCAGCAGTCAGAGAAGTGTGACTTATGTGGTCTTAGGAGAAAAGTGGTGAGGGTGCTTTGGGGAGGAAGTGGGTTAAATAACAGCAATCAGTATCTCGTGTCAGTCAGCAAAGTTCAAGAAGATACAACTTTTAGAAACAAGTATATTTGTGTGTAGAGTACAGGAATTTCACTATGCATACATTTATATATTTATATATATTGTATCTATGCCAAAAATAGAAAGATTTTTTATGATATGTCTGTCTGCGCATATTAAATATATATTATCACACAAACACACACTAGTGTAGAGTGATGGCTCTTTGTTAGTCAGAAGAGTATGAGTGACGAATAATATGCAAATAGTGGTGTAAATAATGTTTGTTACTCGAATATCTAAATAGGGTGCTGTTTTCTTTCAATGTAGCTGGCGTTTTGTTCAGTTGTATCTGTTACTTTAAAAGCAGAAAGGAATCTTCCTTTATTACTAAGTAATACTTTTGTTGAATGAACAGTTGGAGTTAATGTAAAAAGTGGACCAGAACAATCCCAGAGAGAATGCTTTTCATAGCTAAAGGAAACTTAGTCTGAGAGACAACCAAATGAAGTGAAACACCATTGGAGAGGAAGCTGGAAAGTATTCCTGCCAAAATATATCCTGTCAGAGCTAGCTGACATATTAGACTGAGCTAAACACAGTGGTTGTATATTTGAGTTAAAATCTGAAAACTATATGTCATTTGAAAGAACTTTATCTGCACTTATATAAAATAAACTGCATTATTTTTAAAACGACTTGTGGTCTCAACTGCATTAATTTTCTACTATATGTGATTATATAAAGTGAATGTGTCTGTGAGTACATATGTGTATGTACATCTGACACATATACATACAAATTATGCATGTATAGCAAAGTGTCAAATAATTATAATAGCATGGAAAAATGTGTCACTTTATCGATTGCTGCTTTGAACAAATAACATCTGGGAAAAGGTTATGTTTGTATCACTGATTGCCCTTATGTGCAGTTGTGTGACCACGGCATGCATATATATGAGTGTATATATCATTATGGGGTGTATGAGCAAAACTTCTATATTGGGAAGTGTAGGGGTCTTTGCTCTATTTAAATGCAGTTTGTATTATGCTTTTGATTGTGTATATACATCTGTTTTCCTTGCATATGTGATAAAATTTGTAATATATTGTTTTTATTCTGTGTTTTAGTATTCATTGTTATTTGTCCAAGTTTGTGTCTGCATTTTGAATATTCAGTATTTGCTGATACACTCGCAAGCATATATATGATTATATGTTGATCTGTGTTTTGCTTTCTGAGCTTTGTCAGTCCCTTCTATCTGTGACTTCCTTTTCTAATAAAGAAAACAAGTCTGCAGTTAAAGCCTATTCTAAAAAAACTACTTCTGTGGCAAAATATCAACAAGTCCCAATGCAGGGATAAATTCATCACCCAGTACCTCTCCCACCTATGGAACAAGTTTTCCCTACAGATTAGCCCTTATATATAGCAGGGCTCAAACTTCAAGTAGATTGATAAATTAATCCCAGGAGTCACTGTTAACAGACATTTTACTTGCCAAACTAAACATTACCACATCTCAAGCCCCCTTTTCTCCAACTTCTCCGTATTTCCCTTCTTTCTAGGATAATCAAATCTGATATTTTATCCACATTTCCCATATAAGCTTTGCCTTTATATATAGCTCCCAAATTGACTCTACCTTCAACTATTATATTCTGAACTATTATCCCACCCTCAAGAGTTTTTCCTCTTTGGCATTGTCAAGTAAGTCTGTAATTGTTGTAACACTGCTTAAGTACCAGCCTTTGAACCTATGTATATGTGTATGTTTGAACACATACACACAGAATGAGTTTCCAAGAATTAAATGTATTCAGCATTTTATTCAGAGAGCTGCTAGAAAAGTGTGTAAGTGAACTTTTTTTAGTAATAGACTAAATTTTTTCTTATTCCTTGTTGCTGTCTTTTTCTCCATTGTGTGTATGCGTGTGCAACACCTTTTTAATGTAATTTTACTTTTTTGAGTTTTGAAGTACAAGCTAGCACAGTGAGTTTAGCCAGAATATAAGAAATTGAGGAATAGGGTAAGTTGCTTCAGGTTAGTATGGGACTGCATAGAAGAAAGAGGAGGAGGATATAATGAGGGTTCAAGCCAAGTAGTAAAATAAGGGGAGAAGTCAGATAACAGAAGGGAACAGAGCAGTTAGCCTGAGACCAACCTATAAACCTATATAAAGAAGAGAGAGTAGTTAGTAGACTGATGCAGTAGGAAAGGATCAAGGCAGCCTGGAGGAGAGATGAGGGTGTAGGGTTCAAGGAGTGCATTAGGATCACTGTTCAGGGAACACTAAGAAGAATGAGAAGGTGAAATCTGCAGAAGATAAGTACAATTTCAGGAATGAGCTTGGGAACAAGTAAGGGCTGTTGGTTAGTAGGTCTGACTGAAAGGAAGTAAGAGGAAATGGAGCTGTGGGGAAAGTAGAAAGGCAGCTAATAGGATAGGGATGGGTGAGGTATGAAGGAAATGGATTAGTGACAGTAGAATATAAACAGAAGAGGTTACAGGGGCATAGGTAAGAGGAGATACAGACAAAAATACATTGAATGGAATAGAAAGAAAAATACTAGGAAGGAAGATAACCAAGAAGGAGGAGGAAGCAGCCAGAAGGGAGTACTGTAAGAGCAGGAAGCCACTGTAGAGGGAGAGCAGCAGGCAGAAGTGATGGACAAGGGAGGGAAGGCAGAGCCTTAGGTGACTAGTTAAGAGGCAGCATCAGTGGGATGATGGCAATGGCTCAGCAGTCTGTGAAGGAAAGGAAAAATGGCTTTACTCAGAGGGGAAGCAGCATGAAGAGTGAGGGAGGGACTAGTAGTTAAAATGAGGAGTTGTATATGGACTTGGGAGGTAGGCACAGCACAAGGAGGTGGGGTCAGGCATACATAAGGGCTGGTGGTGGCGACCGGATCAGTTTCTAGAGGCATCAGGTAAGGAACCTGAAGGTGGGGCAGATTTGAGAAAGGTGAATATGATTCCAAGAATAGTCATAACCAGATTGGGCCTTACAGTGGTAGCTCTCTTTGAGGAGCTTCCCATACCATAGACTAGCTGTGTGAGAACGGAGAGCATAAAGCATTTTTACTTCTGGTTAAGGGAGCAGAATAAGGAGTAAGGAATTTCAGTACTGGAGGAGCACATGAGACTTTGTAATGATCAGCTTATAGAAGAAGTCCAGAACAAAGATAACAGGAGGATTTGTAAGATTGACAGAAATGAGCAAGACCTGAGTGTAGTGGAGCTGGATCTGTTCTTAGTGAACAGGAGAGACTGAGTGAATGTAACTGGGTAGAACAGATCATGTGTAGGAGATCTGAGGGAATAGCTTTGAACAGGAAGGCCAGAGGTGAAATGAAGGGGTACAGTTGTTGAGTCATAAGGACCAATGTCTGTGAATCTGTGAACTAACTTGTCGAAACCATTGTGAATTTATGGATGGACTGCTAGCATGGGTCATGAAGAAGCATTCTAGTGATGCAGTCAAGAGTGCATGTAACAGGAGGAAAAAGCATTGGTGTGTGTGTGATGTTAAGCACACCTAAAGATCAGACTTAAATGTAGGATAGCTGTCTCTTTCTGCCATCAAGCAAATGTAATGCAATATGACTTAATTTAATCTATATATGAGAAAGTACTACTTCACAGGGAGACAGGTTGACAGCTGGAGTCATTTTACAGAATGGGTGGTAGGAACTTGAGACAGCTGGGGCCTTTAACGCAGCTTGGAATTCCTGGAGGGATAGGATGGGGGAGAGGGTCAGCTGCCATAAGCATACAAGATAGACTAGCAACCCCCCTCCTGCTGCCAGTTAGTTTATATGCTTTTATAAATTGTATTTACATTTTAAACAATGTATTGAGAAATATGGGCATGTTAATTCCGGGTTGGTGTTGTCTAAGGACCAGCTTATTGTCACCTTTGCCTACTGAAGACCTATGTTTAATTTTTGCACATTGAAGAAAAGTATGCATATCAGAATATTATGAATTAACATTTATTTATTTGACATTTGTTTACCAGGGTGGTTTGACTGGTTCTACAGAACCCATTTTCAGCAGAGGTTTGGGGAGAAAAGCTCCACATACAGTACAATAAAGAATACAGTAAAATCCAATGCAGTACAAATCACATTAGAAATACTATACAAAATAAGTTGAAAGAACAAACTATGTTACATAATGTTACAATATATATACTACACATGTAGACGATTCTATATAGTTAAAAACATAGACCATATGGTCACTCTCACTATACATGATGTAGTGTCCAAAAAATAGTATGTAGGTAGTGCAATGTGTGACATTGACTGCTGTAAGTACATGACAAAAAATAAATAAATAGAATGTTAGTTTCAGTTAGGAAAATAGTAACAAGTAAGTTAGTGATACAGAAGCAATACAGCCTGAACAGTAGCTTAAGGATATGGTATAGAAGCAGAGGAGGTAAAAGAGCCTTAGGATCTTGCAGACTGTGAAGGATTGAAATGTGACAGAAGAGAAGGATGAGGCTAATGTGGAAGAAGAGAAAGTGCTGAGCATCAGACAGGCTTTATGCAGGAGCAGTGCCATATCTTTTTGAGATGATTTTTTAAAGAGGCTTTGAACTGGGTTAGGCTAGCCATAGACCTGGTAGTTAGAGGTAGTGAATTCCAAAGTATAGCAGCATAGTATGAATACAGAGAGTGACCTGCTTTTCTTGTGGGTTTTGAGATAGCTAAGAGAATTATGTCTTTTATGATCGTAGGGATCAATTTGGTGTGTAAGGTGTGACTAGATTAGATTGGCTAGTGCAGAGCAGGCAGTAGGCTTGAAAATAAGGTTGTGCAATGTGGATAGCTGAATAAAGGCAAGTTGGAACATTCTTTTTCACTATTTACTAAATATAACTAAACCTTACACAACATCATTTATAAACCTTTAGCATGCGTAGCCCTTATTCAGATAGTGAATCAATACACCCCTAATAGAACCACGAGGTCTGAAGACAAAAAGCTCCTAGCTGTTTCTAATCTCAGAAAAGTACCAGGACAAAGCTTAGATTCTTTCTCAATGGCTAAAATCTGGAACTTTCTCCCCCAACCACACTAACAGTTAATAACCTGACTGTCTTCAAATCCTTCTTAAAACAACATCTAAATATTAATTGGATATGATCCTGTTCTACTCCTAGCTAACTTACCTTGACATTTCCATCTCTGGCTGCTCTACTCCTGGCTAATATAACCTTGCCATTCCAGCCCTGACTGACACATCTTCTTAAACCTTTCACTCCTCTCTGCACACCCTTTTCTCTATCCCCTTTCATCTTCTCATACATAACCTTCCACAAAAAAATGTATATTCCCTCTAAATCTACTCTAAACACACTTCTCTTACTTATCTTATTCCTAGCTCTACCCATATCATTTCCTCACATACCCATCCTAACTTATGTACAGTTCTCTCAATATCCTCACAGCTGACCTTTCAGTGAATCACCTCCCTGCACTCTTCCCTCATCTATCCACAACTCTTTCTCGCTTCTATTATAATGTAATGGTTGCTCAACACCATATACCTGTGTCAAATTACAAAAATAACTGAAGAAGAATAATCATTATCCTATGTAAGAATGTAAAATACCTATCCTGTATTTTAATGAAGAAAAGATTTTAGTGTATGAGTGCACGTGGATGGTTGAATGTATTACTCTGTATATGAAGTTAAATCATTTGGATGTATTCTTTGGTGTATGAAGTCAAACTAACTACCCATTGTATAAATTAAGATATAGTAATATGTATGTACAAAGGTGTCTGTAAGTTTGGAGCTTTTCTCCTCAGGCCTCCTCTGAAAACAGGTACATTTGACTCAGATGGACTTTCCCAGTAAACAAATGTCAAATAAATAATAAATATAGTTAGTATAATAGCATCATAAAGAGTGCACAACGTTTTTCATCTTTTTGGTAAGTAACACTAGTTTTAAATTTGTTACTTTCACCTGGAAGATGAGACATTTCTAAAGCAAGAAAAACAAACTGTCCATGTTATTGTGGAGATTCCCGAAGGGTCTAAAGCAAACCATTCAAACTAATTAAAAAAAAAAAAAAAAACTCTTAAAAACATCTGTGAAAAGATTCACAGCTGTATATGTATGAAGGTATATTTTTGCATATGTATGTATATAACATGTGTATAAAAACATGCTAGTCTGTACATTTTAATGGGTTTTTACTTTATTTTAGTACATTTTTAAAAACTAAGCAAGAGTGCTTTGTTTACTTCACATACTTCAGTGAAGAAAAAGGCAGCTTGAGTAGCCGATTCTGTTATTTACCCATAGAGGGAGCTAAATTAACAAGAAACAAAGAACACATTTTTGTGAGCCAGACAGATGCTACGTGTTAGAAGGCTCAGTTTACTGCCTTGGTAGAATGATGTGTATGTATTTTAAAAATTTCTGAATGATTCTAAACATGTTGTTAAGGAGTATGTGTTGCTTAATGCACATATGACCAAGCTAGTCTCTAATTTGCATAATTACAGGCTACAGTATGACAATATGCAAGGTCATAACAAAATCAGTTTAAAACAGTGTATGGATTATTGTATAAACGTAAAGGAACACCTTTTAAGAAACCTGGTGTTTGAATTAATGACTTGTTTAATTAAAACTTTTTGTTGCTGTAAACTATAGTATATAGCATAGTAGATATCCATTGTTTATGTAGAAATGCTAGCAGTAAGGTTTCAGAAAGTTATCAAAGTATAGAGTAAAGATGTGTGCATGCCATTTATAATAAGGCATGTTAAAAACTATGCGCAGTCTTATATGCCAAAAAGTATTCACTTAAAAGAAACTATATCCTTAGCTGTTCACATACATTTTTCATCAAACATGTTAGAATTTCGTACTTTTGCAATTATTTAATACACTCAAGTGGCTCCAAATGTTTCAACTACCTCGTCCCAGTACAAAACCAAAACTTTCTGACATTTCTGTATGGCTTTTAGACCCCAGACAGCCCATTAGCGTTTAATTAGCTAGACTGGGTCTGTGAATCACAGCATACTGAAAGGAGTGGAAGGATAGTGCCTAATGTCAAAAGTTCATATTGCCATCTGTCTGCCTACTTAACCATTATAAAGGGGCATGATTTATTGAAAAATTGAAATACCTGTGTAACAAACAGTATTTCAAGGCATAGAGGGCCCACTTCATTGCAAGACATTCTCTTTCAGTAACAGACTATCTCCTTTCTGCATTGCTCTGATTTCTACTGATGCAGCATACAGGGTGCTGTGTCCATTGTACATCTTTAGACCTCACTGCCTCAAGCCTTCTTCTGATGTGTTGGTATACAGTGTAAACTCTCTATAAAATCAGGTGCTATTCACACAAGTTCATAACATAATATTAATTTTAGCTCATTAAATGCTCTGCCTGCTTTAAGGGAATATTGTTCCATAACAGAAACTTTCTCCTTTGTGAGGTCTAATAGATGGCAAGCAGTGGTTGCAAAAGTAGGCAAGGACTTTCTATAGTATCCATCTAGGCTAATGAAACCCTTCACCTGTCTTTATTTTTTTTCCAGTTGTGGTCTGACTGCCCCCTCATCCTTTAATGTATTCTTAGTAATTAGCATCCACCATACCTAGTTTACTGTTCTTAGCATTTAGAGTTAAGCCTACCTGACTGCCCTTATGGATTCCAGCACAGCCTAAAACTGAGGTAAGTGAGACTTTCAATCTTCTGAATGAATGATGACATTGTCTAGGTATGCTGCACTGCAGTGGGAGTGAGGTTTCCGTATTTTATCCATCAACCTCTGAAGGGTTTCATGGGATACTGTGTAAGCCATATTGTAGGAATCCTACAATGGGGCCAAGCCCATGGGGAGGATACCCCCCCCCCATTATAGAAGGAAGTAGTACTCCACAAAAATCACAAAAACTGATAGGCCAAAGAAAAGCCATAAAGATGATAAAGTAGAGTATTGAGGATAAGAAAGAAATGATGTATTGTTACTATTATGCAAAAAGCCCAGAATTTCCACTCACAAGATATACAAAATTATTAAGAGAGAAATTAGAGGAAAGCAAAATACTTCCCCAAGAAGAACTGTCAGAAGTTTCAAATAAAAATTTGTATTCATTAATACAACAGGTTTGTGAAAAGCAGTATATATAGATCAAGAAACTTTGATCTGTTTGGAAAAAGAAGCATCTAAGGAAGTGCAAAAATATAAACAACAAAACCTAGAGATTTTTGAAAAGTATAAAAAAGAAATATGGACATGGGAAAGAAAGAGAGATTTGATATGGTGCAATAGTTATGCAAAGGAGAAGGCCAAATTAATCCATATAAAGAAGGCATCCCAAAAGATATTCAAAGAGAAATACAGGCAAAGGCATCCAGATATGGAAACATTCACAATAAAAAAGTAACATCACAAAGTGGGAATGTAGAAAAGAAGATTAGTAAAGTTGAAGTTAAAAAAATAGAAGTCGAAATTATGGAGAACCTGCGAAGTGAAGGATTTGGTGTAGAAGGTCTAACATAAATTACATCACAACGTGATGGAGTGAGTACCCAAAGTAAGGTGAAGCAGGAAAGTCAGGAGACATCTAACCCCCTGCTTTAAAGCCAGCTTTAGTGCGCTTTTGCGCTTGTAATTTAAAGTTTGTCCTGTTTGTTGCATTTACCTGTTGAGGCTACACACTCAAGTGCGCTAGCCTGTGTTACATATTTATTGCATTTTCCTGCTGTTTGTTACAAAAAAGAAAAAAAAATGATCCTTGTTTCCCATCTTTCCTGACCTAGAGTAGTCCAAATACAGGCTTTGCTGTATTCTGGACTTTTGGAAAGTTCCTGTGTTGCCCATTTCCTTTCTTGGATAAAGGGAGGCTTCTTTGTTCACCAGTGGCAGTGGGGAGCTTAGAGCAGCCTATCTATCCCTGGAGGAGTGTTCCCAGCACAAGAATCGGGTAGTCTATTGGCCATTTTGGGCCAATTTCTAGCTCTTTCAAGTCCCCCTGTATAAAACCCACTTTGGCACGGTTTTTGCGCTTGTTACTACTCAGCCAAGCTCCTCGTGGTCCTGCAGAGTGGTGCTAGCAGCAGAGAGGCTGAAAGAGTGACTGCTAACCTGATAAAAGTGTTTTTTTTTTTGCTGCTACTACCTGGGCGACTGTCTGATCTAGCTAAACTGCAAGTATTTATGCTTCTTGAATTGTTTTAAACTGTTTAAAGTTGTTTTTGCACCTACACTTTTAAAATTTGCCCTGTTTGTTGCATTTACGTGTTGAGGCTACACACTCAAGTGCGCTAGCCTGTGTTACATATTTATTGCATTTTCCTGCTGTTTGTTGCAAAAAAAGAAAAAAATATATCCTTGTTTCCCGTCTTTCCTGACCTAGAGTAGTCCAAATACAGGCTTTGCTGTATTCTGGACTTTTGGAAAGTTCCTGTGTTGCCCATTTCCTTTCTTGGATAAAGGGAGGCTTCTTTGTTCACCAGTGGCAGTGGGGAGCTTAGAGCAGCCTATCTTTCCCTGGAGGAGTGTTCCCAGCACAATAATCTGGTAGTCTGTTGTCCGTTTTGGGCCAATTTCTAGCTCTTTCAAGTCCCCCTGTATAAAACCCGCTTTAGCGTGGCTTTGCGCGATTTTGCGCATAGCGCAGCATCAGGCAATGACGCTTAATTGGGTTTAAACCATTCTCGGCTCCACAAAGTCTGCTCTTCACTTTTTCCCTTAGAACTGATCTAGTTCTCATAATAAACATCATGTTCCTACTCTAAAGCCTGGCACTTGCTCACTAAAGCAATTATATAAGTCAGCACTAAAAAATTAAAAGGACTACACCCTCACAAACTCCCCTTGAGTACCTTGTTCCCCATTGGCCCTTTTTTCAATTATATAGGAATTCCCAATACTATTCTAGCATGTCCAAAGGTCAATTGTCAATCTCCTCTCCAGTCCAGCTAGTGAATCTGGGAATCTTGAGGCAATGTTACAACTGCCTCATGTGCACAGACAACCCTCTCCTCCTCCCAACAAATTCCAACACATGTGAGAGATGCAACCATATAGCCAAACTGGAGGCTAAGCTCTCTCAACTCAGTACTGCCGTAACCAGTCAGGAGGAGAAGGAAACCACACTCACTACAATTCCAGTCTCACATAGACCTACCACAACAGCAAACCAAACACATAAACACACAAAACATACTCGGAGGCTCTAAATAAGAACCTACCTAAGCAACAGAGACTTCCAAAGCAGACACCTAAGCAACCTCTACCCCAAAACAAAACACATGCAACACATAGCTCACAAAGCCAGTGTGCCGAACAGTCATAGCCCTTAAGGCTAAACAACACACCTGATACACTTGTACTAGGTGACTCTATTGTCAGGCACACTGACGTCCCGCTCACCAGGCTGAACAAGGAGAAGGTCACGGTGAGCTGCCTGTCGGGCACTAGGATCCGCCACATAACACAAGCACTCAGGTCACTCCAAGGCAAGTACAAATATGACTCAGTCATTGTCCATGCTGGTGTGAATGACCTGAGACGTACCTCCCTGGACTACATGAAAAGAGACATAGAGGAGCTCTCTGAGCATGTAGCCCAGGCCGGTATGACCCTGACCTTGAGTAGCATCTTACCCTCACCAAGAATGATGCCACAATATGAAGACAAGATGATCAATTTCAACAATTGGCTTAAGTATTGGTGTCATTCAAAGGGGATCCAATGCCTGTCAGCCTGGGATGACATGCTCGACAAGCCACGATGCTTCAGTAGGGACAGCTTGCACCTGTCACCCCTGGGCTTTTGGATATTGGCAAAGGCTCTTGCCACCCCCATAGTGCCTTTTTTAGGCAAGGCTCAAAAGACAAACCCACCTCCATAGGTATCACAAGGGATAAGAAACTAAGAGTAATGCTACTCAATGCCAGAAGTCTAAACCTCAAGATGCACGCACTCGAAACTCTCCTTAGCATGGAGAACATCAATATCTGTGCAGTAACAAAAACCTGGTTCAAGGCTCCTGAGAGCACCCCAGCACTACCAGGTTATACCTCATACCATGTTTTTCGGCCCCAAAACTTGGACCGAACCATAAAAGGAGGGGGAATATCAATATTCGTCAAAGATACCCACACCTCCAGGTTGGTGGCACAGCACGAAGCATCAGAGACTATCCATGTGCAACTAACAGTGGGTAAAACTGCCTTCCAGTTTATAGCCTGCTACAGACTACCCTCCCAAACCCAGGAACCCCACTCGGCCTTCCTGAGAACACTGGAAAATATGAAGGTCTCTCCAAACACCATTATATTGGGCGACTTTGACTACCCAAACATAGACTGGGAGCATTACTCAAGCTCCAACACCCTAGCCCAAAGGTTCCTAGAATTTATAAACTCAAATGCTATGGAACAGCTTGTTACCACTCCCACAAGAGGGGAAAACATACTGGACCTGATCATCACCAACAGGGGGACTCTATGCTCCAGACCAGAAGTGTATCCCTCACTGGTAAGATCAGACCATAAACTAATCTCACTAGATATTCACATCCCGACCCCAGCCCCTGCCCAGAAAACCACAGTGAAAAACTTCTCTAAAGCAAATTTCACACTCCTCAAAACTGAGGTGGAATCCTTCAAAGCCCCCGGGCCTGTGGAAAATATGGCACAGACCGCAGAATCCTTTATAAACGCATTCCATGAACACCTTCAGGAATGCATGGATCATGCAATCCCAAACAAAACCAAGACCCAATCCTCCAAAGGCAGGCGTCCTGTCTGGTGGACCCCAGCCATAAACAAACTATACAATAGAAGGAGGAAGCTACTACATGATAGAGCAAAATCCCAAAAAGGGAAGGCATCTCTTATCAGTATTAGCAAAAAACTACGGGCACTCATAAAATCGTCTAAGGCCAGCTTCGAGAGAAAAATTGCACAGGACACTAAGGATAATCACAAGGCTTTCTTTAGTTATGTTAGGAACCTGGGTGGGAATTCCCAGATATGCTCAGAATTAGTCCAAAATGAGAAAAAATACACCAAACTCACAGACATTGGCAACATCCTAGCTGACAGGTTTAGCGCAAACTATTCCCCCCCTTCCCCACCAAAAGGGCAACTATCTATCCCAGCAGAGTGCTGCCCCCCTGACATCTCAGATGCTCAGGAAAGAGCCGCCCTCTCCAAAGCACAAAACACAGCATCAATGGGACCAGATGGTGTCCCGGGCTGCATCCTACATGAACTCCAAGAAGAACTAAACCCAAACATAAAACTACTGTTCAATCTCAGCCTTACTACAGGATATGTACCCAAAGAGTGGCGTACAGCAACAGTGGTCCCTCTCCACAAAGGTGGTGCCTCAACGGATCCTGGAAACTATCGCCCCATAAGCCTGACTAGCTTGGTCTGCAAAGCTATGGAAAGGATCATCATGGACCTCATAAATAAAAATATTGGGGACCTACAGACACTGGATCCTACCCAATTCGGCTTTGTTAAGGGCAAATCCTGCCTCTTAAACCTGGTCAATTTCTTTGAAACAGTCACCAAGGCCATTGACGAGGGGAAGGTGGTCCACACAGCCTACCTGGACCTCGCAAAAGCCTTTGATACAATACCCCACTCGGGCATTATAGATAAGCTCACCAGCTTAAATATAAACCCCTATGTCACTAGATGGGTTGCAAACTGGCTCAACGGCAGAACCCACATGGTTAGAATTTCTGTAGCCATGTCAGACTCCAAACCAGTTACAAGTGGCATCCCACAAGGCTCAGTCCTGGGACCTCTCTTGTTCGGTATATATTTCTCGGAAGTACAGGCCAACACGGAAGGACTGTGGCTGACCAAGTTCGCAGATGACTGCAAACTGGGTGCCATAATCGGCTCTCCAACTGACACAAGCATCCTACAAAAGGGCCTCATAGAAACAGACAACTGGTGCCAGAGCCATGGCCTCAAGCTAAACGCCAAAAAGTGTATAGTCATCCCCTTTGGCAAAAACAAAGTGCCCACAAATTACCGCATAGATGGTAATCCATTAAGTATGGAAGAAGTAATTAGGGACCTGGGGACCCAAGTTGATAGCAATCTTTCATTCGACAACCATGTGGCCAAAGTGGTTAGGAAATCATTTTATATAGCCCACCTAATCATGAAAGGATTCACATCTAGATCAGGGGAGGTCATCGTGCCTCTTTACTCATCCCTCATCAGGCCCATAATTGAGTACAATGCCCCTTTTGGGATGTACCTTACCAGACACGTGCAGCAACTGGAAAGACCCCAAAAGTACCTCACCAAGAAGATCAAAGGGCCCGGTTAAAGAAACTCCAGCTCTACTCAGTGGCATACCGCCTGCTCAGAGGCAATCTGTGCCTGACATATAAAGCCATGTCCAACCCGGAATTAATGGACATGCTGCACCTCAGAAAATCCAAATCCCATCGAGCTACGCGCTCAAGAGACTTGAACCTCAGCACTGAAATAAATAGGACATGCTGGAGGGACTGATTCATAACCCAGAGGCTCCCTTCACTCTGGAATAAAATCCCAGTCCAGGTTAGGCAGAGTCCCTCATTGACTCTCTTCAAGTGGAATCTTGATGAGTGGATGGGAGATCGTAGATTTACTCCGGGTATCACTTCTGTGTCACTGTTAGACAGATGTACAGTATACTAACCTCGAAAAAGGGCATAGCAAAATTCATTTTAAAATGGGTGGCGAAAGCCAAACACACTCTGGCTAGGTTTGTAAATGCCCTAGGGCAGATAGCCTAGTATGAACCTATGAACCTATGAAGAAGAAATATGGACATGGATAGAAAAAGAGATTTAATATGGTGTAATATTTATGCAAAGGAGAAAGCAAAACTAACCAATACAAAAAGATCAGCACCAAAGGTATTTGAAGATAACTACAGGCAAAGGAATCCAGACATGGAAAATTTTACAATACAAAAAATAAGAAGACACAGGAAAAGTATAAAAGGAGATTAGTAATGGAGAAGTTAACGAAATAGAAACTGAGGTTATGGAGTACCTGCAATGTGAAGGATTCAGTGTACAAAATCTAATTCAGAAAGCACCACAACAGGATAGAGCAATGGATATCCAATTAAGGGGAAACCAGTGGAATGGGAAGTAATTTGTCAGGTGCCATATGAAGATATTTTGGGACCTTCCACAGGAAACCAGTATAAACATTCACTTAAGTTGGACAGCAAGGGAAAGAACAGGAAACTGTGATTCAGTCAGTGTGGAGGGATAGGCTAGTGAGTTCCCATATAACAGAGTGATGGATGGCACAGGATGAAACTGAAGAGAATGTGCCACAGGAAGATGCTATAGAACTTTCTATAGAATGCCCTCAGGAAATGGAAAACAAACAATGTGCCCTCTGTTTAGAAGAAAATGAGTTAAGAGAAGAGTTGCTTGATTTAATAGACATAGATAGACATATTAAGATCAATGAAAGAAATAGACTGCAGAAGGTGAATAAAACCCAAAAAGTCAGAAGTTTGGTAAAAAAATGAACACAGTAATTAGGACTGTCCATAGAGATCCATGCGATTTAACAGAAGTAGACAATATATATTACTGTGCAGCTAAATTAATAACTGATAAAGTTCTACCACAAGAACACAGAAGAGTGAGGGAAAGGAAGGGGAGAAATCACATACCATCATGGGAGTGTTGAACAGAGAAAACTGTAAAGCAATTAAGACAAGAAGTGTCACTGTTAGAAGAATGTACAAGAGGGAACAGATCAACAAAAATACCAAGAAAGACAGATGTGATAAAAGCAATGCGCAGTATAAGAACAGATCAGTATCTATCCTGCACTATAAGAATGTAGAAGAGGGAACAGATCAACAAAAATACCAAGAAAGACAGATGTGATAAAAGCAATGCGTAGTATAAGAACAGATCAGTATCTATCCTGCACTATCACAAATAAACTAAACATCTCTGCACAGGCAGAAAAGTATAAAATAAGCAATTTATTGATGACCCCAAAAAGTTTTATAGAGAACTGGGAAACAAGGTAAAAGGAATTGAAAGACTGCCAAAAAAGAAGAAATAGATACATTTTGGAAGTGTCTTTGAAGATCCTGCGGAACATAACAAAGATGCTAAATGGATAGAAGAAGTAAAAGAAAGAATAAAAAGTTTAAAGGTACAGGTTATGAAATGGGATGAAGTAACAACCAGAAAGATTGAAACAATGTTAAGAAAATCCTCTAACTGGAAACCCCCAAGCCCAGATGTAGTACCTAATGTTTGGTTAAAAGTATTAACATCTTTGCATGAAGACTTAGCCATGAGTAAGAACTATTTATATGCACACCTCGAACAGACACCAACCTGGCTAGGAACAGGAAAAACAATGCTCCTACTTAAGACTGAACCTGTAAGCCGCCCTAAAAATTATAGACCAATAACTTGCCTTCCAACGACATAAAAACTGTACATGGGAATTGATGCAGACAGAATTTATAGTCATTTAGAAGGAAACTCAATTATGGCAGTAGAACAAAAGGGCAATAAAAGAAAATCATATGGAACAAAGGATCATTTGTTGTTAAATAAAGTCATAGTGGAGAACTGTAAAAAGGGGAAGAATCTGAGTATGGCATGGATTGACTACAAAATGCATTTGATAGTATCCCACATTCATCGATAAAAGAGTGCTTAAAAATGTATAAGATACACCCTACACCGATCACCTACATTACAATGACCATGAAATAGTGGCAGACCAGATTGCAATTAAGCCATAATGAAGGACACATTATTATCCAAGGGATAAAAATTCAAAGGGGGATATTCCAGGGTGACTCTGTCACTGCTGCTATTCTGCCTTGCCCTTAACCCATTAAGCTGTCTACTTAACAGCTTAGGCCATGGCTATAATTTGGCTCCTAGAAAACAACAAAGTGTAAATACTTCTCATCTTATTTGGCAATGATTTAAAACTGTATAGCTCATTAGATGAGGAACTGAAAGTACAACTGCAAGTTGTCAAAACTTTGTCAGATGATATCAAAATGTCATTTGGTCTTGATAAATGTGCAAGAGCAACCTTTAAAGCAAGAAAACTGCAGCACCAGGAAAACATCAGTTTGGGACAAGAATGTGATGGAAAAGAACTTGAGCAGGAGGGAGTGTATAAATATTTGGGAACTGATGAAGGATCAACAATAAAACATGAACGATTGTGAATAAAACTTAGGAAAACTTTAGAAGACTTAAATGAATCCTGAAAACAGTGCTGACATTTAGGAACAAAATCCAAGCTATAAACCAGTTTGCCTGTCCTAATTTACAGTTTTGGACTGACTGACTGACCCCAAAAGGTGTTGGATAGATTAGATAGGAAAACAAGAAGAATGCTTCATGCTCACCAAATGATTTATAAAAATCAGTGCATACCAAGATTATATAGTCCCAGTTCCAAAGGAGGGATGGGCCTCTTTGAAATGGATTGCATGTATAGATCTGCAATCGTGGGACTGCACACATATCTGCTGACCTCACAAGACCCAAACGTAGTGAAAGTTTTGAAATATGAGGAGAATAAATCTAAGATGACTTCTCTGCTTAATCTAGCAGAAGCATATCGATGTCAAGCAGGAATGGAAATCAAACATGAAGTAGATAATCAGGCAACAAGTGAATGTGCCAAAAAACAAAAGAAAGAATATAAGATGAAGGACCAGATGAGAAGGCAAGAAATGTGGAAAATGCATAAATATAGTCACAAGTACAAAAACATCTGGAAGAACTTCATGTTGATCATGAACGAATGCAGGAATGGTTAAGGAGAGGCAAAGTCAAACCAAGAGATGAAAACTTAAGATTGGCGGCCCAAGATAGTTGGCTATGTACACGTTGGTTTACAAAGTCTAAGTGAGAGAAACAGAAAAATGCAGGTTTTGTAAAACCGAATTGGAAACAGTTGCACACCTCGTTTCTGGTTGTGACATACTAATGGCAGAAGGACTGTATACTTAAAGGCATAATAATATAGCAAGACTGTTGCACTGAGGATTGTGCAAACATTATGGTATTGAAGTGGCTGAAAAACACTGGAAACACGAGCCACAAAGCATCATAGAAAATGATGAAGTTTACATCACATGGGATCACCCATTACCAACAGTTCAAAAGACAGATGCTAGAAAACCGGATATAGTGGTCCATGAAAAGAAAACAAAAGTAGTATTGATCATTGAAATTGTCACACCCATTGACTACAGTGTCTTGCATACAGAGAGACATAAAGTCATAAAATATCAGGATCTGCAGGCAGAAACGAGAGCAATGTGGAAGAAAGATGACCAGACAGTTCCAATAGTAGTAGGAGCAACGGGTCTTATAAAAAATAATCTACAATCATATTTAGATATGTTTCCATTACGTGTAACCCAGTACAAATTGCAGAAGGAGTCATTACTGGGCATTGTGCTGGTGATGCAAAGAGCACTTTTGGCTGACATCAAAAATTGAAACATTACAAATTTCATGAACTTTAATCATGCTTTAACTTAAGCATGGAGTGCGTTCCTGTCATGGTATTGGAAACTCAAAAGATTTGGAGAAATTAAAAATAAATAAATAAAATAAGAATCTGTATTGGAATAGACTGTGAAGAGTTACAAAAGTTGTATTTTTGTCTGGCAGAGGGGCTAGTGGGAGTCATACATCTAACCTTTCTTAAGTTCCATATCAGTGTATTGGGTCTATATTAAAAGCACAAAACTGCTTTTGTGTGAACACGTAAAGAGCGACATATATTCATCGAACTGCATTTAAGTGATTTGATGAATATGTCACAGGGCAAGGAGGTGGTTGGCCAACTACACGGAGTTGCCCTTTCCTTTGCTATAGTGCGATCTCAGAGTTTGTATATTTAGTTAGGGTGGTGTGGGGGGTGAAGCCCCAACCTGATAATGGTTTTTAATTTTTATTTTTTTCCGAATGGCCACGTGAATTTATTATGTGGCCATTCACTGTTTACAGGTTTCGCGTATTATGTGTTGACTCTTATGTAGTCGCACATATGCGCTTTCATTGTTCTGATGTAGACCCAATGTATCCATTCTAGGCTTGGGATAGCTATCAGATTTTCAAATGCTATTTATTTTCCTAAAGTCATTACTAAGTCTGATATTTACATCAAACATAGGGACTGGCTTTAAAAGGCTGTAGTAGTCACTCTGTGATTCCTCAGTCACACCTAAATTTTAGCATTTTTCTAACTTTTGTCTCTTTTTTTTTTATTAATTTTTTTTGACTCTGGTACTCTATAAGGTCTCAGTCTAACTTTTAATTCAGGAGTTGTCTCTGTGTGTTATTCTGTCAGTTTAGTACTCTCAGATATTTGTTAAAATGTTTCCTTATTTCTTAAGAGAAATTCTTTTACTTCCTTTTTTGGCACTTTTGACAAATACTTTTCTATCTGGACCTCATGTAGAAGATCCCTCCATTTTTTTTTACCACAAGAAGTTCAAGCTGCAAATCCTGTCCAGTACTGTCTCTGTCTGCTTCCGTGGCTTCATTATACCTGTGTGGTAAATTTACTTTACCTTTCTTTTTCGTGGCTGTCAGATGTTATAGGCCACTGCATTGATTCTCTTTATTATCTCAAATGGTCCCTGTCATTTAGTCAGAAATGTATCTTCTGTAGAGGGTACCACCAGCAGTACCTTATCTTTAGGGTTAAATTCTCAAAGTCAGTCACTTTTAGTATGTACACATTCTTGTATCTCCTAGTCTGTCCACATATGTGCCTTACTAATGGCATTCCTGGCTTTAATTTGTCCTGCAACCTTGCATAATATTCATTCACACTTTTGAAGAGAGTCACTTCCTTTTTCCAAGTTTCCCTGGCAATGGCAAGGAGCCCTGTGGGATACCTGTTATAATGAATTTCAAATGGGATATGAGGCTTGGAGTATCTCTGTGATCACAGAGAGTACGTAGGACAATAGAGTATGTAGGACAATAGAGTATGTAGGACAATAGAGTACGTAGGACAATAGTTGGTCCCATTATTTCCCATCTGCACTAATGGCTTTCTGCAACATGGATTTCAGTGCTTTATTAAATCTTTTCACAAATCCATCAGTCTTTGGGTGACAAAATCACGTCCCCAGTGGCTTAACTTTAAAGCTGTTATATAACTGTTGCAATATTTCTAACATAAGCAGGGTACCTTGGTCAATTAATCTCTCATTAGGGGTACCCAGTCTTGAGAATAACAATACCAGCTCTGTAGAAACAGTCTTAGCATTAGCTCTGTATGATGATACAGACTATATACTGTGCAAATGCTTGTAGTTTATGCAGTGAGATTATTGAATTGTCAGGGCTGGTACACTTTTCAAACTACTCTGTTATAGCCATTACTAGCCTGTGGCTTGGCAATGTAGTGTCCTTCAAAATCCATGTTTTTAAAAAACGTGAGTGTAGGTTGTCATATTTGTTGATGACTCTATTAATGTAAATTTAATATGGCATTCACCTGAGGCAGACTCTGTTGCTGTTGAATTTCTAGCGTACTTCACTGAAGCTAGGGTGCGCTTAATTTGCTGTTATTGGAGCCCAAACATAAATGCTGACCATCAGTCTTTTTGTTTTGAATTTATTGATGGAAAATGGAACCTGGATAATGTGATTACTGTGTGATTTCAGGTTTCCAATTATAGACTAGAAAAAAGGTGTATGTTGTAACAGTTCAGACCATGAATGTTACGACTTGTTTTTATCAAGAAATATGACACGGATGATTAACTTTGGATTTATTAGTAACAGATATTCATAATAAAATTCATTATGTTATGTCTCTGCACCCACCCCTTAGAGACATCTGACCATTTCTATATTCTTGAACCAGAATTGTGATACTGGTAGCCTAGTACTAATTATTTCTGATTTCGTAAGCTAATTGATAAGGCGATTCCTACAGACGCGTTCATTATCCTTTTCCCTTGTGGAGTTCATTTGAAAGTGAAGGTCAAAACATTCAGAATTCATGTAATAGGGTTGTTTTGGTTAATCCTAAATATGCTAAACCACAGTGGTGGAATAAAATGTTAACAAAATTAAAGAAAAGAAGAAGAAAGTTTAGGACATATAGTCAGCAATACTTGCCAGTATAGAGCCCGTATATAAAAAAGGATCTTACGATGCCATCTCATCAATTGTTGTACCATTGGACTAACAACAATATTAAGTAAACATTTCAGAAGATGCTTGTCAACTGTTTTATATGAGGAAAACAACAATTAGTTTAATCAATACTAACCAACAAGGTTTAATCGGTAAACATTCTACATTTACTAATATAGTAAAATTGTATGATAATGTTAAGTGAAGCCTTGGACAATGGCATCAGGGTTTGAGTGGTCTGTTTAGACTTACCAAAGTCTTCAACAGTAACATACCCATGGTATTTGTCAACTCCCTGATTACCCAGAATATTAACCTACCTTTTATTAGTTGGATTGAGGGCTTGCTCAGTGGTAGGAAGCAACATATTAAATCGAAGGGTCCCAGATATTGGTTAGTATGTTCCCCAGGGGTCCATATTGGGCTCATTACTGTTCAGTTTTGTAGTTCCTTTTTTTTACCTAATACCTTGTACTGGGTATCCAAATATACAAATGAACATTAAAATAGGTACATTTTTAACCAGCATCCCTGACTACATCAACTTCAACTCATACGTCCTGGAGATACATAAATGTTATAATTGTTTATAACTGGACAGTGAAAAGAGTGGTGGTGTGTAGTTCTCTCCATACAAACATGTACACAAATCAGCTGGGGCACAGATACTATTAATGAGAGTTTTGAATGTAATCACTTGTGTATCTGCATAACACACAATCTGAACTTTAAGAATAACACTGGCGGAGTCGACTTAAAGGCACTGAAAGTTATGGGACAATTATTAAAAAATATCACTAGATTAGGGAAAGTTCTAATTAAACTATTTAATCTATATAAGAACCATTTATTAAATATAACTAATTTTATTCATATAACAAAAGGAGATCTAACATTACTAAAAATATTCAAAGGAAGATCACCAAATGTATTACTGAATCCCAAAATGTATATTATAAAGAATGTTTGTGGAAGTTTAAGCTATATTCCATAACTTCTCATTGGTTAACTGGAAAGTTGTATCTGGCATATCACGCACTGCATGATTAAGAATCTAGGCTATTCTTAAACTTTGAAATGCTACCATCTTGTAAATCATCAAGAGGAAAAGATTATACATGCCTGATTCCAAAATGTAAAACTGCTATCCGGGCTAAATTTATAACACAGTTATTAGTGAGATCTTGGAATAAGCTACCTCTAAACAGAAAATGCTATGGCACACTCAATGCATCTAAGATGTCATTAGACTCTTGGTTTGGAAGCAGTTTATACTCTGGGCATTAGTCAATACAACTAAGCCACCTAAACCCAATTTTTACACAGTTGAGTGTCTAGCCCTGACGTGGTACACAATTTGTGATCCATGTTCATCTCTCTAGACGATACTGTACACCACAGCTGATGCCCAAAGCATATACAATTCTCCCTGCTATGTACCATCTAAAGCCTGTGCTGCTACCCACAACAATATTCTTGACTGAATTTGAGGTGGTAACACTTGGGTCTATATCAGTTTGTCAAACATTTAATTGAGTGAATCGCTAATCATTGAACCTTGTTCAGTTAAAGCTCAATTAAGTGAACAGTTGTTGTTGGCCATCATCGGGGATTCACCCTTTTTTCCACTGTAGAGTGATCTCAGAGTTAGCATATATAGTTGGGGGGTGTGGGGGGCTTCGCCCCCAAATTTGCAGGGTTTTAAACTTTGTTGTATTTGTTCCTGTCAGTAGCTGGCCTACTATTTTTTCCTTAGGAAATGTTTGGCTGGAAAGGTCATTCGCTTAATTAAGATTTCACTGATTTGAGTTTGCTGATTACCAATTCGCTCAATGAAGCTTTTGACGAAGTAATATAGACCTGAAATACTCAACATGTTTTTGAGAGATGGGAATAACCACCTAGAGACACATGGATAAAATACAAACTTCATGTAGGTATTGGCCAAAGATTAGGGTTGAACCTATTACCTTGTGCATGGGAAGTGAAAACCTTAATTGTTACGCCAGTTGTATCTCTAACAAGAAGGTCAGGAGAGTAATTGTAGTCGTAAAGAACAAGGCATCAGAGGCACTGTACCCGCTTCTAGAAAGTGACTCAGCTGATGGCAGAAAGATAAACGACGATAGTCATCAGACACCCTTCATAAGGGATACCAGCAATAACCTGCTCACCACTCACAAGACATCAATGGCAGGTGGAAGGAGTACTTTCAATAGATTTTGAATGAAGAAAACCCTACAGAAGCTGTACTGCCCCAGACACAGCCTATGATGAAAGAAGAAAAGAAGCCCACCAAAGAAGTAAGAACAGCACTAAGGAAGATGAAGTAAGGGAAACAGCAGGCTCAGATGAGGTTATGGCAGATATGATTAAGATGTTAGGTGAGTTAGAGAAGAAATGGCTCCTGAGGATACTCATAGCCGTATGGAGAGAAAGGCATATTCCAGAGAAATGGAGAATAAGCAAACTACTGCCAGTGTACAAGGACAAAGTGGACATTCACAACTGTGGGCAGTATAGACATATTAAACTCCTGTTGCACTATATGAAAGTTCTGGAATTTGTGACTGATGAACAAATATGCAGAGTAGTAGAACATAAGATGGGAGATGAGCAGTTCAGATTCAGGTGAGGATGTAGCAAAACCAACCTGATGTTTGCACTAAGACTGATACTTGAGAAGAAGCTAGAGATGAGGAAATAGTCCAGTTGTACATTCCTAGATTTGGAGAAAGCATATGACAAGGTCCCAAGAAATCTAATTTGGCAGACCTGCAATGATTTAAAACCCCCAAAGCATCAATAGAATTAGTGCAGGCTATGTACAAGGACCCAATGACAATACTACAAACAGTATTTGGACTCACAGAGGGTCCCATGTTGGAGTGGGTGTGCATCAGGGTTCAGTTCTGATCCCACTGGTGTTAATACTAGTGATGGATTATATTAGAAAATAGGTATGAGGGGAGAGATCAACAACGTTGCTGTATGCAATGTGGCATTACAGACAGAATCTGAACAAGAACGTCAGCAGAGGATAGGCAAATGGGCTACAAAACTGAAGACTCAAGGGATGAAACTGAATGCACATAAAACATCTGTAATGTCAACAAATGAGGGAAATCAGAATAGGCTGAGAATTGAGACAGAAGGTAAAATAATGGAACATGTCAGCAGTTTCAAATTGCGGTGATGGGAAGTCTGAATGAGGAGGTCAAAGTTAGGATTAGAATGGCTTCAGCCAATAGGCACTGGGCAGTATAGGTAGAGCAGCTGAGGAAGCTAAAGGTGATGCAGATGATGTGCATGAGATTGGTGGGACAGATGAAGAAATAAGGAACTTACAGCAGAAGCCCAAATAGTTCCAAATGCAGAGAAGGTCAAAGAGAACAGATTACTGTGGTTCAGGCACATGTGCAAGAAAGCAGAAGACAACCTGGTGAAAAAGATTTGAGACCAACAGGAAGAAGGCAAAAGAAAACATGGGATGCAGTAAAGGGATGAATGGATTGTGTGAGAAAAGACCTGCGACAGTCAGGCATGACTGTCAAAGAAGGTAGGAGAGTAGTACTGAATTGATAGAGTTGGCAAAAGTTGATATAACACCATGATTACATGTATAAAATGGGGTTGATGTTGTTGATGATGTTGATGATATTCTGTAGATATGTGGAACCTGTGTATTAATAGTCTTTGACCTTAACGCAGATTATACCTGGACAATAAATTCTGGCTACTGTTCTTATCTTTGTTTTTTCCATCCCCAGGTGACCTCATAATATTTTGGAGGGAGGAAGCTGGTTGTGTACAAAGTATTGGTGAGTCTATATCAGTTAAGCAAAAATCCCCTTTATGCGAATACGAATACATTGCACGAAATATGTAAACCTCTAATGTCCAAAACCGCGAATTCCGAAATGTCGATTTGTTTTGGTTGGGCTGTCTGCGGTATAGCTCCGTAAGGTAAGTGTGCAATAGATAGGACTTTAGGGTTAGGATTTGGGTTAAGATAAGTGCATAGATAGGTAATATATGTAAGATGTAGTGTAGTGTTAGACGTATGTTTTTTTTTTAAGTGTATGTATGTATGTATGTGTGTTATTTATTTTGTTTGGGTGTATGCCTGTAGGGGAAGTGTGCAGTAGTTACAGGCCTTAGCGTTAGGGAGGGGTTAATGATAGTGCATAGATAGTTGTGTATGTGGGGTTTAGTGTAGTGTTGGAAGTAGGGTTTTGTTAAATGTATGTATGTGGATTATTTAATTTGTTTGGGTGTATGTCTGTAGGGTTTGGTTGGTGTATGTATATGGTTTATTTATTTTGTTTGGGTAGGTACTAAGTATCGGGTGGTGGGGTTGGCCGACTATGATAGTTCATATTTTATTTTTCACGGTTTAGTGCATTCGGGATTTTTGCGGTTTGAGGTATAGGGGTTGATGTTTAGGTATTTGTGTAAAGGGGTTTTCGCTCAACTGATATAGACCTGGTATTGGTACTAGCAAATTACATAGAATGTCTTCCCTCTCTTTGTTCACTTTATAGAGAAGGTAATTTTTTTTTTTACTCAAAATAGGGGTAAGAGGTTCTAGGAACAGCTTGTTCATGGTCTTCTTTTACTGCCTCAGCCATGTTTTATCTTGCCCTTCTTAAAGTATCATATTGCATTTTTAAAGCTTATGCAACCTATCTTCAAGTCTACTAGCTCAGGATTATTTTCCTCAGTATCTTGCTTTGGAGTAGAACGTGTATCTGCCTCCAGTAAAAACACTGGTAATGCAGCTTCTTCTGAGCCTTCCCCTACAAAGGGTAGCTTTAAAAATCTCTTCTTGTTGAATTTTCTCTTTGGGTCATGAATTTCTGTTGGTCCCCCTTCAGTTTTATTTCCCTAGTGGATCCTTCTCCCATACTCACTTTATTGCCAGTGTTTTCTTTCAAGGTATCTTTCTTACTCTGCTTGTTTAATTTTTTTATGCCAAAATCTTTGTGCCGGCTTCAGTTTTGTACTGACTTTTTGTCTCATTTCTTATGCTGATATTCTTTACAGTTTTTGTTGACAGATGGTTCTGACTACTGATATCATCCTTTTTGCTATATCTGATTATTTATTTATTTATTTATTTATTTATTTTTTTTGCTGTTTCTATACCAACTCCCTTTCCTGGTTCTGATTTTAGATCTCCCTGCAAGTATTTTTATATTGAATGGATCTACTGGTTTGCCATACTGTGTCTATAGTTTTTCCCTCATCCCACATTATTCACAGTGATTTAAAATAGGCAAATGTCTTTCCCTAATATTTCATCATGAATTAAGTCAGGAGTTTATGCTTCTGCATGTAATACTTTCCATAACACTATGTGGATTTCTACCAGTATCACAGGATACTCCTAATTGTCACAATAAGTATGTATTTTTCATAGGTAAGTACTAGGCTATCAGCCCTAGGGCCTATACAAGCCTAGCCAAATGAGGTTCCCTGGCTTTCACCACTCAAGAAAGTTATTTTCCTGTGCCCGTCGAGCAGAGCCACAGCAGTGATCCCCAGGGTGAATTTCCTATTTCCCATCCAGTTGTCAAGATTTCTCTTAAAGAGGGCTAATGAGAAACTTTGCTTGAAATGAATGGGCAGCCTATTCCAGAGCAAGGGAAGTCTCTGAGACGGGAATCTATCCCTCCAGCATGTTCTGTTTATTGAGGTGACAAGGTTTAAAAGGTCCCTGGAGCATGTGGCTTGGGGAGATTGGGATTTTTTTAAGTGTAGCATGTCTATCAGGTCTGGGTTAGACATGGCTTTGTACGTTAGCCAGAAGTCACCTCGAAGTAGGCGATATTCGATAGAGTAGAGCTGGAGTTTTTTTGTCTTCACTTTCTGTTAGCAATTTTATGCTTGCACACAGCAAAAAGTTCTCCGGTTCATTTCTCGAGGGGTGTTTTCTGTGCATAGTCTGCATGCCCTCCCAGTGTTCGCATGCATTTCCTCTGGGTGCTGCAGTTTCCTCCCACATTCCAAAGACATGCAGTAAGTGGATTTTGCATTCTAAATTGGCCATAAGTTTGAGTGTGAAGCAAGTGTGTGGTATGGAAAAACAACAGTTGCAGGGCTAGCCACCCAGTGGTGTGAACCTAGACTTTAGATGATTGTCACTGTTGAAGTGACACCCCAGCCCTATGGGAAAAATGGGGAAAAGGATTGTGAATGGATGTATGAACACCAGGGAGAACCCTGACAAGAGAGAGCATACTTCCAGAGTCAGACAGATCTCACACCTCCCTTCATTCTAAAAATATAGCAGACTTCACTAGCTTGTCAGTCAGTCACACAAAGACAAATTGCTAATTCAAAAAACAAGTTCTATTTTTCTGTAAAGGAAACAGCCACCCTTTGATTTGATTTAGCTTTTTCATTCTTTAATTAGTTTAAAACAGGACTTCTTCAGAAATATGGGCTCAAAAAGGGAGTGATCATAACAGTTTACAAATTCTTAGAGGAGATGGATTGAAAGAAGCAATTAGTCTTAGGCATGTCTCACTTGGAGAATTAATCCAGACCTCTGAAGGGATAGTGACTCATCAGATAATTGGAAAATAAGTGTAAAGCTGTTTGCCTGAATTCTAAAATTGTTTCTTGACATTATGGATAAATTATTGAAGAAGGAACTTTGTTGAAAGGTGGCTTTAGTTCAACTCATCTTATTTTGCAATTTACAAAACTTCAGTCAACAATACTAAAAATTCTAGAATAATGATACTGCATTAGCTGATCTTTAGTTCTTGTGTTACTAACACCTTGCTACAAATACTGTACCTTTTAATGTGTATAGTGTGTATGTGATAGTGCTTCCACATTGCAGTATATAGTACTTGTACTAATATTCAGCTGTGTATGAAGAAGACTCTTTCTTGCCTTTCACTCCTACATGTTACATTGTATCTATTACACTGTCTTCTGGACATTTTTTTTCATATAGCCTAAACTATGACTAAAAGGGGGCCTTTTTCATCCTTGCTTATTTCCCCAGATGATTTATTGTCCTCTGGCTTGATCTAGTCCCATTCATATTCTTATGAGCAAGACAGTTTCAAACTTCTAGCCGATCCCGTCTCTGCTCCTTCACTGGATTTCTTCCTGACTTTTTGGAAGGCATAGCCTTGTGGCATCTGTATTTTGCAGCCATGAAGTAAACATTCACATGGAAACCTGTCAGTAGGAGCTGGAACCCTTATACTGTGGTTGACTGGTCAAAATCTTTGGGGCAGTGATGTGAAGTGGTATCACTGAACACAACTTGTGCACCTACATGCCATAGTCTTGATGTCTGATTGCTCCCCTCTTTAACAGCTGGAAAACAACAATGTCCCTTTACTCCCACGGAGGTCATGCAGGCTATTGTAAAGCCTGCACCATACCCTAAGGATTAGAAAGCTGGCTGCCAGCAATTTCATTTGATTTGAATTGATGGCCATTACGGCTCACTGAGTCCACTCATGAACACCTATGTTACCCGTGGAACAGATTGACACCTTGCCATGTTATGTTGTCCTATCGCTCCATAATTCTTGCTGTTTGGATTCAGAGCCATTCTTGGCTCCAGCTCAGGTGAATACTAAAGCTTGAGAGCTTCCCCTGGCTTAAGACTAACCCCCTATCCCATGATGCTCTGGGTCAAATCCCCAGATCTCATTTGCCACTCAAGCATTGAGGTTGCTGTCTGGCTGGCTCATTGGCTAAGTAGACTAATTTTATATGTTTTCACTGTTGTTTCCTTATTTTCTCTCTCCTTTTACTTAATAGTTGTCGTGAGTCTGCGTTAGGTCTTCTCCCTGTTCTCTACTAGTTTAGAGAGCGTTGTTAAGTTAGAGGGCTCTCGCTGCCTGTTTGAGTTAAAGGGCCACTCTCCCTATCCCTTTCTTTTCTGTGTGTTACTTAGTAAAAAAATTTCTTCTAGAAGTCTCCCTTTCTTCCAGTCATAACCCTAGAGAGCACCGTTTAAGTTAGAGGGCTTCTGTGGCCTGTTTGACTTAGAGGGCCGCTCCCTTCCCTCCTTTCTTCTGTATATATAAAAAAAAAAAAAAAACTTTTTATAACTTAGTTTTCTTCTACTGTAGTTGTTATTTCAGTTACTTGTCAGTAGCAGTTTCTTTGCATAATGTCTAAAGAAAAAGAGCATCGACCTTCTGGCTTTAAAAAATGTGATAAATGTACCCAGAAAATGTCCATCACTGACGGCCGTAATAGCTCTGTCTACTGCCTAGGTGAGGTACATTTACAGTACCCCTACACTTTCTGCCATGCCTTCAGTAGCAGAGTGCTCCATGAAAGGAAGAGAAAATTGATTGATAGAGGTTTTGTGAAAGGGACTTTTCAGGAGTCTTTAGAACAAGGACCGAACTCCAAATCTTCCTCCCCTTCTTCCTCTAAGACACATTCTACTAAAAGATCGGCTTCTTTGGCTCCATTGACTGAGCCACCTAAAAGGATTGTGACATCGGAACCGAGGGCTCTTGATTCTGACACAACTGTTACTTCTGTGGCTCCAACAGTGCAGTCTGAGCAGGCAGAAGCATCTAGCAGGTACACTGCATGGAACTGGAACCTGTCTCACCTATTTTGAAATCGCCCATTTTGGATCGGGGAAGATCTCCTTCCTCATCCACCTGTTCCTCCAGGAGTTTATCTGATGAGGACGTGTAGCAGGTGGTGAAGAGATTATTTAAAACACCATCCCTGGAAAAAATGTTGTCATCTCCAGACCCGAAAGGTCTCGGAGCCATCCATACCTTCATGCCCTGTTGTGATTCCTTCTCCGACAACTTTAGCATCTTCGGAGCCCAAGAGCTGGGATCCGATAGTTGTGGAACCATCATCGAGAGCCCCATTGGAATCTTTGGTGCTGACTGCTCCAACTTCCTCAGCTCTTTGGAAGTCGAGGGGTCTGGGAGCCAGCACTCGCCAGTTGGGTCCGGGGGGGGGGGAGAGTTGGCACAAACTGTCGTCTGACCTGACTCCTCCTCTCGGTGCCTCGGATAGCTTGAGTTTGGCTCCCACATCAGCTTTGGAGCTGCCTACCTTGCCTCGGAGTTGGCCCTCTGTTGCTTCAGAATCGAGGGCCGCTTTGGAGTGGGGTGGGAAGGCTTTCGAGCTGATGGAGAAGGCGCTGTCACCAAAGTCCACCCTATTGTTGGATGCAGTCTCTCATCCCTCCCAAGTGCCAGTGATAATCGCTTCACCTCTGCCTCCCCCTAGACATAGAGACCTGGAGCCTCAGGCAGCCCCTGTTGGCGCCATTGTTTCTTCCGAAACCTCCCCGGAGTACCCCTCCGAGGAGGTCCCTCGGAAGAGACTGTGCAAGAGGAAGCACATAGACTCCCCTGAGTCTGTCACCTCTGATACCGACTTGGATGAGTCTGAAGGGTCCACAAGGTCCCACTCTGAGGATGTATCCTTTGCCAACATCCTGGAAATCCTGAAGCAGCGGGGTGACTGGCAGCCCATCAACCCTTCGGAGGACAAATCGGTATACCTGGAGGCTTTTTGGTCTCACCCTTCCACCTCCTGGGTGACTCCTCCTTTTGACAAACTGCTAGGGGTCATATCTCGTAAGGCCCGGACATTGCTTGATACAGTGGAGCCAGTTCTGAGGAGGCCCCATAATTTTATTACCGCTCCCTGGTTAAAGGGTTTTTGACAAAGGGTGTCCCTGTAGATGCCATGGTGGTGGTGGTGGCTGCCAAGAAGGAACTCTTGGGGACCTCTTCATCTGTTCATCCTCCTAACAGAGAGTCTAGGATTATGGACAGATATGGAAAGCGTACCTTCTCTTCAGCAGCCTTTACCCTATGGTCTCTGAACTACCTTACCCATTTTATGAGACTTCAGAGGGATCTTCTACAGGAGCTAGGAGATTCCCTTCAGGGTACAGCAGCTTCGGGATCTGCAGATAAAGTGTCTTCGCAGCTCACCACCCTCACTTCCATTGCAAACTCCTCCATGAGCCTGATTTCTTACACAGCAGATGGAGCAAGTAGGATGGCAACAGCAGGAATTTCCCTCTGGAGACATTCCTGGATGTGCCTTTGCAATTTTACCAAACTCTTTAGGTCTTCCTTCACCAACGCCCCCTTTGACGGTTCATCCCTTTTTGCACCAAAGGTGAAAGATACTTTAACCAGGTGCGAGCAGGACAGGAAAACCTTATCTGCCATGGGAGTCTGTTTTTCTGCCCCCTCTAGACCTTATCCCAATGGTCAAAAGGGCAGAAAAATGTGGTTCCGCAAGTCTCAAAAGAGTTTTTCTGATGCACGTGGTGACGCTTCCCCCAGGGACAGAGGGGGAAGATATAATGGAAGACGCTGACCTCGTGGCAGAGGAGGTCCGCAAAACCAGGGCGACAGAGATACGTTTTCTGACAGGCCCTTCCAGCGCTCCTGAAAGGAGGCATGTCTGCTTTTCTCTGGAGGCAGTCGGAGGTCGATTGTCACTGTACCCTAATGCCTGGCAAGAAATTTCCCGAGACAAATGGGAACAAACAATAATATCCAGAGGTTACTACATGCCCTTTTCTACCCCTCACCAAAAAATCGGTCCCTACCAGATGTCCTACCCAGCCAAAAGGACCAGGCAACACAAGGGGTAATCTCATTGCTAGAAAAGAGTCATCCAAGAGGTCCCTGCAGACCAGATAGGATCCAGAACTTACTCAAGATTCTTTTTAGTTCCAAAAAAACAGACAAGGGACTGGAGATCCATTCTAGATCTCAGCAAACTAAACAAATCAGTGAAGAAGTCAAAATTCCAGATAGTAACTTTGCAGTAAATTTTCCCGTTTATAGGAAAAGACAGTTGGATGTGCTCAATAGAGCTCCAGGATGTGTAGCACCATATAAAGATGGACAGGCGATCCAGGACACACTTACGCTTTCAGCTGGGAGCCAATCATTACCAATTTTGAGCCCTGCCCTTTGGTCATAATACAGCCCCCAGAGTGTTCACCAAATGCATGGCAGTGGTCATGATTCACTTGAGATGTCAGGTATTCCAGCTGTTTCCATATTTAGATGACTGGTTCCTCACTGCCACCACCAGGCATCTTCTACTTCAAACGAGGGATGAAACACTGTCACTTTGTGCCAGACTAGGCATCAAAATAAACTTAAAAAAATATGCCTTGTCGCCGCCTCAGCATATTACATTCTTAGGTGCAGATCTGGATTCATAAACCATGACAGCAAGCCTTACCCCAGACAGAATTCAGTCACTTCACTGGTAAATCAAAATTTGAATGGCAAAGAGAAGAGTTCATGCCAGATTTGTGTTACAAGTTCTGGGTACCATGGCAGCAGCTATTCTTCTAGTCCCGCTAGCATGTCTACACATGAGAGTTCTACAATGGCTACTCTTTGGCCAGTGGTCAATGCAGGATCTTCCTCTGTCACACCAGATTATCATCACAAAGTCATGCAAAAAAGATCTTCTTTGGTGGCTGCAGACAGACCAATTGTATCAGGGCAGTCCCTTTGTTTTTCCTCAACTGAATGCGGTACTGACCACGGACACTTCCCAGATCTGGTGTGGGGGCGAGGTATTATCTGGGAATGACAGTCCAAGGACTATGACAAGATCATGAAAGCCACTTTCCCATAAATGTTCTGGAGATGAGAGCAGTGCTTTATGCATTGCAAGCATTTCAGGACTCTCTTCCCATGGGAACGGTTGCAATTCAAACAGACAACATGTCAGTAGTGTGGTATATAAACAAACAAGGAGGAACCAAATCTTAACCACTATGTCGGGAGGCACAATGAGTTTGGCAATGGGTGATCGTTTCTCAACGTTTTCTGATAGTAACGCACATCCTTGAAAAATCCAGCATGATAGCGGACAAGCTCAGCAGAGCAATTCTGATGCCTCACGAGTGGTCCATGAAACCAGAGATTGTGGAAGTGATCTTCCAGAAATGGGGTCAGCCTTGCTGCAACCTATTCGCCACATCCATGAATACCAAATGCAGCAACTACTTTGCCTTCATTCCCCCTCCGGGGAAGTCACCAACGGATGCACTGATTCACAATTGGCCCCCGGGATTACTCTATGCCTTTCCTCTAATCCCCAAAGTCATTCAGAAGGCCAGACTGTTGAAAAGAACTATGATCCTCATTGCTCCTTACTGGCCTCATCAAGTTTGGTTCCCCTTTCTCCGGACCCATCTGCTGGAGGAACCTTGTATTCTGGATCCAATTCCAGACCTCCTGATCCATTCTTCGGGGGAGTTCCATCCATCTGTCCAATCCCTCAAGTTGACAGCATGGCTGCTCCAGTTCCACACATAGCCAGGTGTTACCCCTTTTCCCCCTGCGGTGAGCCATATTCTCATTTCTTTCCATAAACCATCCACGAGAAAATTATACTCCAGTAAGTGGAAAAGATTCTCATGTTGGGCTGTGAAACAGAACATAGAGCCTTGTACAGCTTTCATACCTACAATTTTAGACTTTCTTAATGAACTGTTTGAAGAAGGAGCTGCTGCAGCTACCATTAGGGTTCAGCTGGTAGCCATTTCTAATTTACATACTGGAGAAATGGGAGTCCTGATTATGTCTAATAGGTTATGTAAGGCCTTCCTCAAAGGTACCTTCTTACTCAGACCCCAATCAGAGAATTCCCAGTCCCTTGGAACCTAAATCTCGTGCTAACTTTACTAATTTTACCACCCTTTGAGCCTGCATCATCTTGTGATTTGAAGTTTTTGTCTTAGAAAACTCTCTTTTTAGTAGCCATAACCTCTGCCAGAAGGGTATCGGAGTTACAAGCTCTCTCTACTCATCCTCAGTGTATTATTTTTCACAAGGATAGGGTTTCCTTGAGAACTAATCCCTCATTACTTCCCAAAGTCTGTTCAGAGAATAATTTGGACCTCTCCATTGAATTGCTAGTCTTTTTTCCATACTATAGCGACAAGGCAGAATATAAGTTGCACCAGCTGGATGTTCATAGACAATTACGTTTTTACCTGTACAGGACAAAAGATTTCAGGAAATCCGACCAGCTTTTTGTGTCCCTTTTAGACAAAAAGAAAGGATTGTCAGTTTCCAAAGTAACCTTATCTAAGTGGCTTACTGATTGCATTTCTTTCTGCTACAATAAGAAAGGTAAGCACCTACCAGGGAAAGTAAGAGGACATTCCACTAGGGCAGTCTCAACATCCTCTGCCTTTCAAGCTAGACTTCCTATTGATTCTATCTGTGCAGCCGCAACTTGGGTGAGACCTCATACCTTTATCACTCATTGCAAAGTAGATGTGGCCTCCCGGAACAGGTCCTCCTTTGGATCCACTGTATTAGAGAGTCTTTTTTTACTGAGCCACCCTAGTATAAAGGTGCTAGGGATGCTGTTCCAAACAGCAAGAATTACGGCGAGATAGAACAGCATAACATTAAGAAGTTAAGTACTCACCATAATGTTCTATGTCTGTTGTCCATCTTGCCTATATTCTTGCATCCCACCCTTCTTCCCCATCCTGTATTCTTGGAGGAACTGCTGGATAACTGTATACTATGCACATATTTTTATGATGGTCTGGAGTCCCTGTTATATATAAATAATATTTTGTGTATATATATATATATATATATATATATATATATATATATATATATATATATATATATATATATATATATATATATATATATATATATATATATATATATATATATATATATATATATATATATATATATATATATATATATATATATATATATATATATATATATATATATATATATATATATATATATAGATATATATCTACAAAATTGCTGTGATAGTCTTTCGCTTGCAAACAAGATCTGGGGATTTGGCCCAGCGCATCATCGGATAGGGGGATAACCTCGAGCCAGTGGAAGCTCTCGAGCTTTAGTATTCGGCCGTGTCGGAGCCGAGAACAGCTCCAAACCTGTGTGTGTGTGTGTGTGTGTGTGTGTGTGTGTGTGTGTGTGTGTGTGTGTGTGTGTGTGTGTGTGTGTGTGTGTGTGTGTATGCGTGTGTATATATACACTCCATATAAGCAAATGCTTGTAATACTAAATGTTTATACAACAGGCAAAAGTGATCAAAACTCATTTGATAGCTTCTGCAGGTGTTCATGTATGGGAAGTAGCTGAACGGTGAGTGAGAATGTCTCCTTTCTGCACTGTTGTGCACTCATACAGTTGGTATATATAATTAGCAAAGGGTGTGGGGGGTGCATGAGTTTTTTTTGTTTGTTTTCATTATTTTAAGTTTTGACCCCTTTGGATTGATATTTTGCCATTCAGCATATTTTTATTTCAATATTCTGAAGTACATCCATGTATGCATTTCTTTCTCTGTCTCTCTCTCTCTTCATACGTATCTCTCTCTCTCTCTATATATATATATATATATATATATGCATATATAGATATGTGTATTTTTTTGTGTGTGTACATACCTATCTATATATATATTTATTATATCTATACACTTTTTTGTCTTAATGATTTATCTAGATCTTAGGGTGTAATAAACACGTCACTCCCATGTAGCCTACTTCAGGCTATACATATTTTTATTGAGCTACAGCCTATGTTCATCACAAACGCATTCATTTATATCCATCATGTTTCATATGCCTAGCAAATCAGAAATGCTACCTCAGGCCCAGTTAAGTGTAGGAAAAATATACAATGCCTGCACTAAAAAGAACAATAAATAATACCACCAAAAACAGCTAACTGCATGTTAAATCAAACCCTTATAATCCACATTTAAAACTAGTTCAACAAAAAAGTAAGTAGAACATTTTAAAGCACAAAATGAAAACCAGATAGCAAGCAGCAAATAAGGCCACAGGGGGTTTCAAAGCATGACCCGCTTGGGCGTGGCCATGAAGTAGACCTGCAACACATTCTTTCAGCTCACCTGTGGCCACTTGGGGATTCCACGTGACAAGATGGATACTGTTGCTGCAGACACAGAGGTTTGGCTTAACCAGCTCAGCTTATGACCACTTCAAGCCGGACTAGAACAAGCATTTTGAAAAATGGATGGACTGAGAGCTAGATGGACAGATACACTGACAGATGATGCCTTCAGACTGCTTGCTTTGCACAACTGTCTAGATTTCCTCTCCTAATGAATAAATGCAGAGAGAAGCCTTTTGGATCAAACTTAAGTGTAAAAATTAGCCAGTGAACAAGAAACTATGCATGTTTGTTTGGTTGCCTTCCAGAGCTGTTCATACTAAAACAGACACATGCACATGGACACAAACACCATGCCTGTACTTAGGACCTTAAGGTGACCTCTTCTCTGCTCTTTCATTGTTGCACATAAATGCTCATACAAATCCATTTCAGTGCTTTGCATGCCAGTAGTTTGCACTTCTCAGGTTTCATTTCACTTTTTCTTCGTTATTTTATCTTCCCATTGCAGTAACAATGCTCTTTCCCATTAGCTGTTCACAATTACCAACACCTCCAAATATCATCTCATTTGCACTCACCTTAGAAGGTTATTTATTAAGGTTATTTAGAAGGTTAGTTATTAAAGCTAATAATTGATCAGATGATAGAGCACAGAGGCCTATATATTCACTTTAGCAATCACTAGATGAAGTTGGCTGGGTTTGTGCTGTAAGTGCCCCCTCCACATTGTGTGTCTAGTACTGTATTCAGTGTAATGCAGCTTCTTTTGTGCACATTGCTTAGTGCACACAAATCAAGCAGGTGTCAGGTTAGCCTGCTGTTGGTACTGAGCCATCAGGCCTCATGTCCCCTGTTCTATGTCAGGGGTCAGCGCTGCATCACTGTTTCTGTCACCATCCATTTGAAGTGCGAGACTGCAGGTTATTTGCCTCTAAATTCCACTCTACCAAACAGTCTGTGTCCAGACAGTATTTTGAACATGGTCACTGTGACATAATCAAACATTGTGCTCCTACAATTCTGGAATGTCCAGAGTTTACTTTTCTTTATGGCCATGTGCATAGCTCTACATTTGACAATAAAGTGCTGATGTTTATTTTATACTTATTAGTCCATACACATTCCAAACTAACTGTCACACATACATATATGGATGTAATAGATTTCTTCATAGCATGCATTCATCTCATCCCATTTCTTTTTGGTAATTTTTGTCATTGGTGCAAGTGGTCATATTGTATTACAGTCGAACTACAATAGTTCAACTATAGTATACTGTTAGGAGTTACCCTCTTTCTCTGCAGCTATTAGACAGTGCTGTTAGTATGTTTAATTTCTGGGGGTATGGGACAAAGCCCTCCATGTAAAAGCATAATTTCTGGATATTTAGGTGATTGCAAATGTAATGTATTTGTTTCACTTGCAATCACCTTACTTTGATGTTTTTTTTAGATGAAAGTGATTGCCAATGATGTTTTACAACATTTTTTACATCAATGAATGTTATTGATGATGTAAAAAAAAAGTTATATATATATATATATATATATATATATATATATATATATATATATATATATATATATATATATATATTAATGTGTGTGAAAAGTGTGTAGGTGAGTAATTCTTACATATAAATTATGGTGTAATGAGATTCTTAGACATGTAAATTAGGTCTTACATGATTCAGTGCCATGCAGAGGATGCATATCTCTGAATTGCTCAGTTAAGTAGACCTGCAGTCTACTGAGTATAGAAATGGTTTTCCAAAAGTTTTAAATGTAGGTATAAATTGGAAGATTTTGCATGAAAACTTATTTCTTGTCTTTCTTTTTCAGATACACATAATAATAAACCTTCACAATCTGGGGTTCCGAGCTACTGCAGACTGAACATTAACAGTGATAACTTTGCTTTAAGATGTTATATGAGAACTCTGTTTTAGATTTTGAAAAATGCTTTTTATTTCACATTTGTCCACTTGCAGGTCAACATTTTCAAGATAAATTACTATATCAGAAGTTGTTTTGGGCTTAGCTCAGTAATGCCATTTACGTACTAATTTTATGCCCATCCATGTCATCATAAAGCCCTGTATGACCTCTTTTTTTTCTGTTGCAGCTCTGATCTTGTTTTTTCCCTAGAGATTTGAAGTCCTGACTAGATGTTCTTTTTGTAATGGGTGCAGACTCAACAACTTGAACTTGGTGACAGTTTTAACAGCCTTTAATGTGGTGTTGAACTTGCTTAAGGATAACAAAATAAACTCTTGTATACAGAATGTGTTTCCAGACTCTATTCAGCTGTCTCTATAAACAATTAGCTTGCAAGGTACACCGTGTCTCTAAAGTACTCTGACTTTCATTCCTAGCTTTCACTGTGTACCTGTCCATATTTGGTTCTGTGTTACATTCACAAATTCTTTGCATAGCTGTTCCATGGACTAGTTTATCAAACATTCTAGTTTGTGCTTTAAGCTTCTTGCCCATATCCAGAAACATTCTTGATGACACCAAGAACAGCTAAAACCATATTGTACAGAATGTCTTATTAGCTGCTTTTTATTATCTATCCAGACATTTAATTAGTACAAACAACATATATGTAGGTGAGCTGCTGTAAGAGCATAAGAGTGGTGTTTTATGCTTTGCCATTACTGTTTCATGCTCTCTTGCAAAGACCTGTAATCAGGGTGTATATTCAGACACAGCCAGTGTGTATACCATGCATATAAACTGGGCCATTTAGTTGTGACAAAAAATGTAAACAGGTAGTACATTTATAAAATACTGTATTATTCCTTCAGGGAGCATACCACAGTAGCCAGCAGAGGAGCAAATGCTTTTTATGTAGTATCCCCTAGTGCAAGAGGGCAGCACTGTGAATTGGTTAACTGTGTAAATTGCAGTGCATTCTGACTGATACCTTGTCCTTTGGGCACTGTTCAGCCAGAAGTGTAAATGAAGACATGCACTGTGTATAATTTTAAGAACTGATCTTAATGTCCTTGCAGCAGAGGACTGCATTTGCTCATTCATTTTAAACTTGGATGCTTTCTATTACCATAACAACACATGCCTATAATGTTTAGCGATAACCTTTTCATGTTAGCCTCCTAGTAATATTTGTTAGCTATTCTTCATTATGATCACTGCTGCTGTAGCCTTTGCTATATGGGTTATATCCTACTAAGGATATAATAGCCTGCCAGTTTCCAAAGCTTAAGGGCACCGTCCATGTGTCTAAACCATTAGCCAGCTTCAGCTGAGGTGACTTAAAAGAGTGATTTGGGTGTCAAGCCCTTCAGAGACTTCATGCTAACAGTGAGACAGAGGGAGGCTTAAGCCTTAAAAAGGACAATGCTAGGGAAAAAAAAGTAGAATCTTTCTTTGGAAATACTATCAGCTGCAGTCTTCATGGTCCTCCACTATATGAGGTTTAAGATATTACATGGTGAAGACTGCAACTTGTTTAGGTCTTTCTTGCAGTATTTACTAAATGAGCTATCTGTGTGACCTTTTTACCCTTCGTTTTAGATGATATTTTGGATATCTTGCAGGCACCCTTATGTTTATAAGCATCAGGATTGATTTAAGCTCTGTGTTTTAATGAATAGCCAAATAATCCACTTATGTTCTACTGACAAGGTCAGAAAAAAAAGGCAAAAATGTGCATGCATGTCTACAGCTAGTGGGGTTTAGCTTTATTGGCTTGAATGTACCCAAAAATGCTTAAAAAGAAAGAAGTCATGGGCATTCAGGGCCATGTAGCTCAAACACTGGTATATTATTAAGGGGTCATTTGCATATATCCCATGCCCCCCCCCCACACTAAAATGATTTAAGGAAATACACACAGAAAACTGCAGCTTGGCTAGGTCCTTCTTACAGTTTTTCCAGAATGGTTTGTCTGTGTGTGATCTTTCTACCTTTTGTTTTTGATGTTATTTGGGATATATAGCAAGCATCCTAATGTGTATAGACATCAGGCTTGATTTTAAGCAGCAATTCACTTATGCTGTGCTGATAAGGTCAGAAAAAGGCCCAAACATGCATTCTTACAGTTAGTGGGGTTTGGCTTTATTGGTCTGAATGTACTCATAAAAAGTCATGGACATTCAGAAGCCATGTAGCTAAAGCACTGGCGTGACCTTAAGGAGTCATTTGCATATATCCCATGGGTCTCCACTACAGAAGGTTTAAAGTATCATACAGTGAAGACTGTAGCTTGTCTATGTTTTCTTATAATATATATGTATTAGATGTAAAGATGCATAACTATAGATAGATAAATATATTATTAATTTTATTTTTAGTGGGATAAGCATGGTCTATTTTTAGGGAAAACATGAGGTAAGCTAAAAACTTATGCTTTGGACCTTGGATAACCTATACATGCTACTATAAGTTATATATTGCTATACTAGCTTGCAGAATTCTAGTAACTACAGTGTACTGTTTGTTATAAGAAACACTAGAAATACATAACTTCCCTACAGATTATTAATAGACTAACATACTATTTTCTGACTAGGTGCTATCCCCCCTCCAAACTTCCCACAACCTTAAAGTCTTGCAACATAGGAAGGATCTCCCTGCCAAAAATGTAACACGGAGAGTTAGGGTGTCCTGCCCCTCAGCAACTTACTTCTACAAGGTTAATATTGTGAATCACTGTATTGGATTTATTTAAAGCCCTGGGTCTATAGCACTGGAGGTGTCCCTAGCATTCTGTTAGTGAAATTCCTAGTTTACCTGAATTCAATTTAACTAAAAGTTAGACCAGACATACCAAGCAATGTAAAATTAACAACTTAATATTAGACTAAAGTACCCACCAGCACAGGACATAGAAAAAGTTGGTGCATTTAAAATGAAAAACATATAATATAATCCTTTAAGAAGCTGTAAGTATCTTGTGTCTGCATTAGCCCTACTCCGCTCGCCCTCTATGCGCTCTGGCTCACTCCGCGCCACACCCTACCCCCAATTTCCACCCGCCCCCAGTAGTGTTAAATTTAAAGTACCTATGCCATACCCCTACCTCTCTGAACCAATCAACTAAGACCTAATCCTTAAAGTTACATATGCTTAATTACTATACCTAACTTACTAGCTATAGACTGACCTTACCGCCTGATAGCCTAGTCAAAGTGCAAAACAATGAAAATGCCACTACTACCTACTTTAACACTTCTGAAGTTACTACTGCTACTCTCCCTCTTACCTCTTATGATAATTCCGTATCTACTCACCACCTATAAATATCAGTACTATCTAGGCTTTCACTACCCCAGAGGCCAAACCTCTATGCCAATTAAGCCAATTTTTCAAAATCAAGTAAACATACCTTACCTACCTAACTACTTATTTACAAAATATCACAGATTCATTCAAACTAGATGCATAAACCCAAAAGCCAGGAAATACCAGAACCTAATATGTAAACTCCATAAACTTATATTTAGGATACAACACAACCTCATAACAGATGGAGACATTCACCCAAACCTTGGCCCAACCACTACCAGTAACTCAAGCTCCAACACTACTATTCCCGCAAACTTACAAACCCTAAATAGACCTTACAACTCACTCTTGATTGACCACCTGAAGATTGGAATTATAAATAATAAGGTTCCCCACCTACATGCCCTCTTAGATGTTCACCCTATAGACATACTATGTCTTACCAAAACATGGATAAAGCCATCAACTCAAGACATGAAGTAATAACACCTAGTTATAACATAATAAGACTTGACCGCAAAACTAGGAAGGAAGGGCAGGGAACTGTACTATATAAATCAGGGCTACAGGTGACCACTGAAGCCTCTCAACTGCCCCAGATCAGTAATTCTGAAATTCTTGTTACTAAGATGCAAACCAATAAATATAAATGCATATATATCACCTGTGTCTATATACCTCCAGGTAATAACATTAACACCCTTGAGGACAACCTACACTGGTTATCAGCTAGCTACCCCCAGGAAAACATAGTCCTTGGTGACTTTAACATTGATTGGAACAACTGTTCTTCTGAGCACCCCACTATCCATGTTAACCTATTTGGGTTTACTCAGACCATAACCTCCCCCACTAGGATCAGCAAACTCAACAACAAAGAAAGTACCCTAACCTGGATTCTCATTAACAACCATTCCCAAAAATACAAGACAGGGACCCTCCCTGATGATATAAGTGACTACTTTCTAACCTTTATAATTAGGCATAAGACTGACATACTTAATCAACCCACCTATAAGACAATAAGGAACATTAAAAACTTCAACCCAGATAACTTCCAAAAATAATTAAGTTTATGTGATTGGTCAGTCCTAAAACACCTGCCCCTGGAGGAAGCAGTATCATACTTTAATACTAAATTTTAACCATTCTAGATTACCATGCACCAACACTTTCTATAAGAACTAAAACAAAAAAGGCCCCATGGATCACGAAAGAAACTAGACAAAAATACTACTCAGAAATAAAATATGGGCCAAACGGTGTACCACCATAAACCCTGTAGATTAAATTAAATACAGACAGCTAAGGAGTGACACAAAAAAATCTATTTTATCAGATAAAAAAACCTTTACTACCAACTACGGCAAACCCACTAAAATAAGCCACAGAAGTTCTGGGCAGGTATCAATAAACTTTTACACCCAGGGCAATCCACTACTCCAACCTCCTCAAGCACTACCCGCAATAGTCCCAAAGAAGTTGCCAATACATTTAACATTTTCTTTACTAAAACTATCCATTCTCTAGCTAACCAGCTATCTCCCGATGGCTCAAGTCGTACTACTCCTATAACTAGCTCCCAACCCTCTTTGCACCTTCAACCTGTTCCCCCTTGTTCAAACCCTTATTAAGAAACTTAAACCAGCTACCCTCACTGATGATCTCTTAATGGCAGAATATCTGCAAAAAGCAGTAGATGCCATAGCCTATCCCATCTCCATCCTGATTAATAGATCTATAACCAAAGGTTCCATCCCCTCTATCTGGAAGATATCTCGTATTATCCCTCTGCACAAAGGTGGCAATTCCAATGAATTATCAAATTATAGACCCATAGCTATATTATCATCTCTGCTTAAAATTATGGAGAAATGTATACATAAACAACTGCTAAGCTATCTTATCCAAAACAACCTACTTGCCAACTCTCAACATGGTTTTAGACCATTTCACAGCACCTCCTCTACCCTCCTGTCTTTTACTGATGCCACTGACAAAACTCACAATAATAATATTCTTTCCTCAGCCCTCGTTATCGATCTGTCTAAAGCCTTTGACATGACAAACCATCAACTACTCATAAGCATACTTAGATCCTTTTCTCTAGATAATCTGGCTATACAGTGGTTTCAGTCTTACCTAAATGATAGACAACAAGCTGTCATATGGCAAAACAAGATATCAACCCGTCTTCCCATTATCCTTGGTGTTCCACAAGGTTCCACATTAAAACCTCTCCTATTTTCAATCTTTATCAATGACTTGCTCTCAGTCATTCCACATGCTACCTGTATTCAGTATGCAGACAATTCCACATTAATATGCTCTGATACTTCCCCCTCTGATTTACAGACCCTAACCCAAAATGTGTTTAACATAGTTGAAAACTGGCTCCTTAACCATCGACTCATATTGAATCATAAGAAAACAAAATTACTACTATTCTGTCCAACCTGTAAGTCATCCCCACTTACCTTCATGGTTAAGTCAAACAATGGTACTATCTTATCTCCGGATCCCTCCATCAAACTATTAGGGGTATTAATTGATAACAACCTTAAGTTTGATGTGCATATCAACAATGCCATAAAAGTAGTCAATAGAAAACTTGGCTCTCTATACAGGATTAAGGGTTTCCTTACCCCATTAACTAGGACTGTCATTGCCCAAACCTATGTACTCTCTACCCTCCTTTACAACCCCCATATTTACAAACCTGAGTAAAAATGACCTTAACAAACTGGCAAGTTCCTATAACAACATTGCTAGGTTTGCCACTGGAGCTGCATACAGAACCCACCACTATCATAACTTGAGTCTGGATGGTTAGAATTGCCTAATCAGCAACAATACAATCAAATTATAATTGCACATAAAATACTTTATCAACCTGATAACACTTTCATACTTAAAACCTTATCACCCCATACAACAACCATAAGAGTCTAAACTCATCCAACAGGCTACAAGTACAGATAGTTAAAACCAACAACACAGCATGTGACTCCTTGTTCTCTAACACTGCCGGCAAAACCTGGAACTCACTGCCTACTTATCTTACCTTGGTTTCCTCAATAACCCAATTTAAAGCTAACCTTAAACAGTATTTCAAAACACATTGGCTATGTCCCTGTACTTATCCTGACTAACTCTCTCCTATATCATGTGGTTCAAGGATACATTATTGTTGTACTAAGATTGAAAGTTTATGAACTGGGTTTGATTTAACATGTCAGACCTTTTACAGTGTATATGTTTAGCCTTTCGCTATATTCAAATGAATTCTGTATTGTATCTTTGCATGTATAAATGTATTGTTTATTCTATCTCTACTGCTGGAGCTTTACTCCCCGGGCCTCTGCTGAAAATGGATATATATCCAGTTGGACTAGCCCAGTCAACAAATGTAAAATAAAATAAATCAAATAATAATAAATAATACAGCGATTAGTAGTAATTTGGCCAATGCAGTCTGGAAGCATCCCTTCTATTGGATGGCAGACTCATTGTGGGGAGGTATTGTGGATAAGGAGGTGACAACTGCAATCATGGTGGAGGCTTTGGAAGAGAAGGTGGTTGATTTTCTGGCTGATTGATTACCCACACAGGCACTGAGGGAAGTAGCCAGTCTTTCAGAAGACCATGCATGGTTGTTAATGTTTTTTTGAAAACTATGGGCAGAATCTGGACTAGAATGAATAACAGTAGTACCCTCCCATTGACAGAGGAAGATAATAGAGTGAATTCTGCTTAGCACTGCAACATGGTAGATGTTCTACCACAAATTCAGTCTGCATTCAGATAGTGTTGCAAACAGTGGGATACCACATGGACAGTGTAAGGCAGGCGTTACTATGGCGGTAGAGAGCCGTACTAAATAGTCATAAAACTGAAGCTGAGTCAAAGAGTACTCATGAAATCTTTGTGATTGAAGCACAGAGATTTGTGGTATAATTTTAAGATGTGTCTGTGTTCTTGTCCAAGAGACAGCATTATATTTGAAAAGAAGTCTTTACTCTTTTAAAGGCAAAATCTAAAATACTAAAGTTGTGGTCTGTTTTTCCAAGAGCACTTGTATGTTGTTCCTTTGATACCAAAGGGGCATTGCTAAATATGTGGCGGACTTTTAAATAAAAACAGTTTGTATCCTTAGGCTGTTGTAGTTCAGCAGCTTTGAATGTAATGCATTTTGGTCTATATTGTGTATATGGGCATTTTATTGATAATAGACTTTTTTGAACTTCTTAAGAAAGAACTGTGAGCTTGTTTCTGGCTTAAGCAAACTAATTAAGTTTGTTTTGAGAACTGGGTGTTGTAAAAGCAGTGTTTTAATACATATACTCAGAGTAATATTAAAATATATTTAAAGGTAATATTGTTACTGCATTGAAAGGAACAAATTGAATGCCCATCATATGGGTCAACCTAAGTTATGGTTTGAATTTAGGGAACAGGAACATACTCTGTAAAAACTCCTTTTTGTGAAGACTGTAAAGAGAACATTGCAAGGAAAGGATGTGAAACATTAGTACTATATGTGGTGCAAAGGGTCACATCAGAGTGTAAAGTCTAAATACTTGGAAACAGGATCATGTTGAGACACCAATATCCATGGAAGGAAGGCAAGTACATTTACAGTGGTATAGCAAAATCTGCCTAGGTGGGAGATGCAGGGGTCTGGAAGTAGGGAGTAGGTAGTGCTTCTTAGTGGCATTTGACTACCAAATGAAAGGAATGCAGGTAGAAATGGATTTGTGATATTATTCTAGGAAGTAAAGTAAAATACTGACACACAAATAAAACAAAGGTGCTAGTAAAGGCCTTAGGAAAAAGCTGAATTGAGCAATATGAAAAAGAACTGAAGGAGAAACAAAAACCTATTAAAATGAAATGGCTACCTTGTAATAACAATAGAAGATGCTGGAGATGCTGAAGAATTATGCAGTGGAACAGATTAATAAATATGAATGCATATGTAATGCTGGACACTAAATTTTGTTAAAGGAAGCAAACATTATTTTTTGAGAATGGAGATTTTTGGATCTGAAGACTTTCAGATGATTATTTGGTATAGTCTGTTTTTCCCCTCTAGAAACATAAGTTATAAAAATGAATCTTTCTGAAGTTTATGAGAGAAGGCCATTGGAATTAGATTTTTTTTTGTATCTGTTGTATTTAGGTCTGAATGAGGTATTGTTGCTTACTGTGGGCCCTCAAAGATGAAAATAAGCAGGAGGTTTTAATAAGTATCCAGCCTGTTGTCTTTTAAAAAGAAAGTGATTATGGGGATATGAATTTAATTGTAATTTGTGTGGTGGGGGGGGGGGGGTGGACTCTATGTTTGGTAATGCAATTGTACATTTGTGTGACTTATATTATATGTGTGATAGGTGCGTTAATTTGTGAGAGGACAGCTCAAGATCAGAATTATTTTTTTCTTTCTGGTAATCAGTATGCAAAAAATATTGTCTGCTATTTTCTGACTGTGTGAACTTTTGAGTAGAACTTGAATAAATGTGTTCAAGTGACTGTTATAGATAAAGGTATCTATAATGTAGACTGTTTTTTGTATAGAGATTATATGACAGGGTTTATTGAAACAGTACATAGACACCACACATATCACATTTCATTATTTTATAAGGTACATGGACTGAATGATATCATCACTTGAAATATGACACTGCAAGAGAATACAAATATATGATTGGGATACTTTAAGAGAAAGAAGTTAGAAAGTATAAATTGTAGTTAGAATATCTGAGAGGTTTGGAACAAAGGGGAGGGAAAGGTGGATGAAACGGTTATTTTTTTAAGTTGATGAAAGTGAATAACAAATTTGTTTTTCAGTCAATTGTATTGTCTTAAAGGAAATGGGGCTGATATATCTTTTATTGTATTCCAAGATAAGAAGAGATGTGGGTATGATGTGAATATTACATAAAATGGGAGCTTTGAATAACCATGGAATAATGGTGAAATCTTTGTAGGGGATGTTTGAGGAAGTATTCAGGGATATTTTTTGAGATGGAACATAGTGCTGTGGGTAGAATTAATGGTCCATATTTTTTAGAGTGGGATCAGGACATAAGGTGCTCATAAACAGGGATGATCTACTGTATGAGTTATCAGTGGCTTCCCAGATAGTAAACAATAAAAACCTATTAGGAGAAGATGGGTCAGGGTTTTAATTTTATAAGGTCACAGAATCTTACAGTTATATATTTTTGTTAATGTGTTAAATGTGCAGCTTAATGAAGCTAAAGATTGATAAGGGTAATTACCTCACAGGTAACAATTTTAAACCTATTTTTATAATTATTCATTAACAAGGTAGGTGCACTGGTCCTCCTCATATCCTTCTCATTTTACATAGGATCCCATGCTTCGGTGTCAGGAGTAAGTGTAACATATGCAGCATATGGACTATGTGTAGCCAGTCAAGTGGTATGCTTTAGGGTGGTAGGTTGAAAGTAAAATAACTAAGTGGCACCTAGAGAGATGTGGGGAGAACATAGACTTCACATATACCCTGGAGCTTTGAGGATGGGATCTTACCAGGGGTTTAGCCAGACATTTACATATCCCCAATACATACAGGAAGGTGACACATTATTTTCAACCGTTACCATTTATTCCTGTATAAAGCTGCTTTTAGAGGTATATTTCTTTTACACAAGCATTCTCTGTAAACCTGTATACCATAAATATTGGTTTGCACAGTTCTAAGTATTCTGTCCTTTTTGAGAGTTGAAGATTTCAAGAGATGCTCAGAAAAAAATGCATGCATTTGAGTACACTAAGTAATTCTAGGTACACCATTGGATCTTACCAGTACACTAACATGCTGCCTGAGTTATTGGTAACTGCAGATCCTTCTAAATGATGACTATAAGCTACCTAAATACAAATTCAGACTATGAATTATGCACTGTGTAGGAATATGACTAGAGGATGTAGTTGGGTGCACTAGCCTAGGAAAGAATATTAAGAAAATTCTTTGGTGAGTAAAGTTATGTGTTATACAGTATGATAAAGACAAGAAGGACAGAATGTTGCTCATGGACAAAGTGGCTAAATCTTTGATTGTCTTATCTGTGGGAGTTTTGCAGGGCTATTGGATTTTTATGGTACTGGAACAAGGTTTAAAGGGTGGTGGAAATACGTTTACAGGCTATCTAAACTGTGACATGCTGAATAGCCATTTAGCTGACTGAGTAGATATGTACATAGGCATAAAACAGAGGTGCAGTTAAACCTCAGTTAGTTTTGTTCAGTTTGGTCATGAAATAGGTAGTAGAAAAAGTTAAAACAAAGGTTGCACTGTGGAAGTTCCAGGGGATTAATAGCTGGGTATTCTCTATGGCCCCCCCTAAGGGGATTGTGTACTTTTATATTACTGAACAATGAGATACAAGTAATGATGGGCTTGGAGATTATGGAGAGTTATTTAGCTCAGGTCAAGTTGAAAGTAAACAGAGACAGGAAAGGCTTTGGAACAGCCAAAGTAGGGGCTATCCAAGTTATAAGTTTTGAGGGGTATTTTTTTAGTTAGGTTTTAGTTTGGAGCAGTACATAAAACAAGTTGGGACACGTAGAATGGAAGAATCTGAGACTGAAGTTTTTATATGTCCTTTAACAAAAGGTGCATATGATTCTTTGAGTCATTTTGAAAAAGGGCTTATACACGACAACTGTGTATTTGTTGACTGAACAGCTTGAAGCTCAGATTATCACTGTTTTTGTAATAGATTAAATTTTATTTAAATAGGAGGAAGAAGAAGAAGAAAGTGCCCTATCCTATAGTATTCTTTATTTTTTTCTGGTTTGTGTTCTAGGTTGGAAGATCTGCTTTAGTATTCTCTTGAGTGCAGCTATGATAGATTGGAATATACCTTGTTGAGTATGTTGATAGAAGTTGGGAGAGGATTAGAATTCTAGATTACTTGCTGAAATTATGAAAAAAGGTAGATATAACAGCTGAAATGGAGGTGTAGGGTATAGCATTTAAAGATTTTTTCAGCCACAGAAGGAAATTGTAAATAAAAAAGATATATTGCAGTGTTTATCAGAAATTTCCCCATCTTAAAAAGCAAGGAAAATTGACCTTTTATACAACTGGACAACACATAACTGCTGTTGAATTGGAAATGTTTTATAAGGCTGTTGATGAAATATAGTGTCTGGTTTGGATTATAATGAGGGCTAATCGCTGAATCACATTTTTCTTGTAAGAGAATGTGAACTGAGGGCCTGTGATCATTACTGGGATGAAAATTAAGGTATAAACGGTTTGATATGATTTCTGGGTCTGACTGCTGATGTAATATATCTTCTTTATGCGGGACAGTGAGATCTGCATGATTGGTGAGATACTATTTTTTATTATATTTTGAGGAAGATTTGGTTGGCAAGGTGTGTTAATTCTTTATGTAGTGAAAATCCATTATTTCACAATGGCAGCCGAACTAAGAGGGTGTGCATTTTTGGCCCATGAGTCTCGATTTGTTCGATGTTGAAGTGATTTCTCAGATTAAAACACTTGGGACTTTATTTTACTACTGTCTGCTGTTACCTTTTCTACTTTTTTTTTCTGGAGAGTTACCCCCATTGTTTCATCACACCTGCAATATGTCCTTTCATCAGTATAGTTAGCAAAACTGGAAAGGAAATGTAATCTTAAGTTACGCAGGCAACATTGTTGATAGTTTCAACACCACAGAAAGAAAAGAAAGCAACTAAACCTGAAAGGCATAGAAGTTCACAAGTGAAAGAGAAAATTATTAATTTAAAAATCTGCTGCTGCTGTTAATATTGCTCCCATTGTACTGAAAGAAACATTATAGCCATTATTGCTAGGTGTAGAAAAATTGTCTACGCATGTACTGATCTACTTTTAAAAAAAATTGCATCTGTGAAAGAAAAACTGACATAGAAGCTAAAAGTAAATATAATAATTTCTCTTCAGGTTGTTGCTAGAGAAAATGTTGCCTCCACCAACCTACAAGATATTATCTGGGATATTTTTTTACAACTCACTGAGGAACTAAAGGAAAACAATCCTTTGTAATAGAAAGAGCACACAGAAGATCTTCTGATTCTCCTAGACTATTTTATTTCAAATTAACAATCTTTTATGAAATAGTAAAGATTTATTATAATTGTCAAGAGTAAACCAGACTATAAATGGCAAAACTGTTGTACTTCTTTCCAGGCATTTCTGCACATTATAAATTAACAAGAAGACACTTCCTTTTCTAATTCCTGATTAAAAAGTGTGTATTTTTTCAGATACTTTTTCCAACTAAATCAATTTTCTTGGTACAGTTGCAAATACTAAATAGCTGAGTAGAAAGAAATATGTTGTTTTTGATAAGTTATTTGCATGCAAACCATCTACCTATCTGTTCAGTTAGTAAAGCTTTCTAGTTTTTCCCCCATTCTTGGCCATATTCTCTCTGCTTATTGTTTTTGTATCAAGGTGTTAAAATTCCTGTAATAACTGGTTTCTATCACTGAGTCCTTTATGGAGTCTTAAAGTTGTTAAGTAGTTTTATTTTTTAATTTATTGATGCTACCATGTCTTTTACAAAAGTATTTCTTTCATATCTTTTTTCTCCTATGCACATTAGCAAATTGCTAGGTTCCTCTTCCAGACTGTTAGGATATGTTAATTTGTTGAGAGCAGTGCTTGCAGTTAGACATGTACTGCATGTTTTAAACTATCCATTGATATGCACACCATTCTGAAGATTGCTATTTTCTTACTCCCTCAGATTTACTAATCTTCCATGCAAGACTAGCTTAGTCCTGCACGGAAGCGGTCGTTTAGAAGCAGGACTGCAGCGCGCCATGCATACTAATGAAGGCGTGCTGCCTGAGCTCCAAATCTTACAAGGAGCATGTAAGAGTGCAGGGGGCATGTCTGAGAGCAGAGCTCTCAGAATATGCATGCCCCCGCAAAGAAGAACATCAGAAAGGCCAAAAGAATGAGCAAGACCACTCATAGGTGTCCGCATACCCCTAGCAACATCCCCCCACTTGTACAACAGCAATAGTAAATTACTCTAGCATGTCCAAAGGTCAGTCAATGGTTTCCAGCTGGTGAATCAGGGAATTTTGAGGCAATGTTACAACTGTCTCATGTACACGGACAACCGTCTCCTCCTCCAAACAGGTTCAAATATATGTGAGAGATGCAACTATTTAGCCAAACTGGAGGCTGAGCTCTCTCATCTCAAAACTGGTGTAACCAGTCAGGAGGAGAAGGTAACCTCACACAACACAATTTCAGTATCACATAGTCCCACCACATCAGTGAACCAAACACATAAATACACAAAAACATACTCGGAGGCTCTAAATAAAAATCTACCTAAGCAACAGAGACCTCCAAAGCAGACATCCAAGCAAACGCTACCTCAAAACAAAACACACACAACACATAACCCACAAAGTCAGTGTGCCAAGCAGCCACAGCCCTTAAAGCTAAATAACACACCTGATACTCTTGTTATAGGTGACTCTATTGTCAGACACACTGACGTCCCGCTCACCAGGCTGAATAATGAGAAGGTCACAGTGAGCTGCCTGTCGGGTGCTAGGATCCGACACATAACGCAAGCACTCAGGTCACTCCAAAGCAAATACAAATATGACTCAGTCATTGTACATGCTGGTGTGAATGACTTGAGACGTACCTCCCTGGACTACATGAAAAGAGACATAGAGGAGCTCTCTGATCATGTAGCCCAGGCTAGTATGACCCTGACCTTGAGCAGCATCTTACCCTCACCTAGAATGATGCCACAGTACAAAGACAAAATGATCAATTTTAACAATTGGCTAAAATGTTGGTGTCATTCAAAGGGGATCCAGTGTCTGTCAGCCTGGGATGACATGCTCGGCAAGCCACGTTACTTCGCTAGGGACGGCTTGCACCTGTCACCACTGGGCTTTCGGATATTGGCAAAGGCTCTTGCCACCCCCATAGTGCCTTTTTTAGGCAAGGCTCAAAAGTCAAACCCACCCCCATCGACAGCACAAGGAACAAGAAACTAAGGGTAATGCTGCTAAACGCCAGAAGTCTTAACCTCAAGATGCATGCACTCGAAGCTCTCCTCAGTATGGAGAACATCGATATCTGTGCAGTGACAGAAACCTGGTTCAAGGCTCCAGAGAGCACTACAGCACTACCAGGCTATACCTCATATCATGCTTTTCGGCCCCAAAACCCGGACCGAACCACAAAAGGAGGGGGAGTTTCCATATTTATCAAGGATATCCACACCTCCAGGTTAGTGGCATTGCACGAAGTATCTGAGACCATCTATGTGCAACTAACAGTGGGCAAGACTGCTTTTCAGTTTATAGCATCCTACAGACCACCCTCTCAAAGTCAGGAATCCCATTTGGCTTTCCTGAAAACATTGGAGAACATGAAGATCTCTCCGAACACCATTATATTGGGCGACTTCAACTACCCAAACATTGACTGGAAGCACTACTCAAGCCCCAGCACCTTAGCCCAAAGATTCCTGGAAATTATAAACTCAAATGCTATGGAACAACTAGTCACCACTCCCACAAGAGGGGACAACATACTAGACCTGATCATTACCAACATGGGGACTCTATGCTCCACACCAGAAGTATATCCCTCATTGGTAAGATCAGACCATAAATTAATTTCACTGGATGTCCACATCCCGACCCCACCCCCAGCCCAGAAAACCACAGTGAAAAACTTCTCAAAAGCAAACTTCTCACTTCTCAAATCCGAAGTGGAATCCTTCAAGGCCCCAGGGCCAGTGGAAACTACAGCCCAAACTGCAGAATCCTATATAAATGCATTCTATGGACATCTCCAGGAATGCATGGATCATGCTATCCCAAACAAAACCAATACCCAGTCATTCAAAGGCAGGCGTCCAGTCTGGTGGACCCCTGCCATAAATAAACTGTACAACAGAAGGAGGAAGCTCCTACATGATAGAGCAAAATCCCTAATAGGGAAGGTATCTCTGATCAGTACTAGCAAAAAATTACGATCCCTCATAAAATCCTCCAAGGCCATCTTCGAGAGAAAAATTGCACAGGACACCAAAGACAATCATAAGGCTTTTTTCAGTTATGTTAGAAACCTGGGATGCAACTCCCAGACTTGTTCTGAGTTGATTCTAAATGACAAAAAGTACACTGAACCCACAGACATCGCCAATATCCTGGCAGACAGGTTCAGTGCAAACTTCTCCACTCCCTCCCCCCAAAAGAGCAAATATCTATCCCGGCAGAGGGCTGCCTCCCAAACATCTCAGATGCTCAGGTGAAGGCTGCCCTCTCCAAAGCAAAAAACACTGCTTCCATGGGACCAGATGGCATCCCAGGTTGCGTCCTACATGAACTACAAGAGGAACCAATCCCTCAAATAAAACAGCTATACAATCTCAGCCTCACAACAGGATATGTGCCCACAGAATGGCGTACAGCAACAGTGGTCCCACTCCACAAAGGTGGAGCCTCTACGGACCCTGGAAACTATCGCCCCATAAGCCTGACTAGCTTAGTCTGCAAGGCTATGGAGAGGATCATCATGGAGCTCATAAACAAAGACATTGGGGACCTACAGACACTAGATCCTACCCAGTTCGGCTTTGTCAAGGGCAGATCCTGCCTTTTGAACCTGGTTGACTTCTTTGAAACAGTCACCAAAGCCATAGATGAAGGGAAGGTAGTCCACACAGCCTATCTGCACCTTGCAAAGGCATTTGACACAATACCCCACTCGGGCATCATAGATAAGCTATCCAGCTTAAATATAAACCCCTATGTAAAAGATGGGTCGCAAACTGGCTCAAAGACAGAACCCACAGAGTGAGAGTTGCTGGAGCCATGTCAGACTCGAAACCGGTCACAAGTGGCATCCCACAGGGTTCTGTCCTGGGAACACTCTTGTTCGGTATATACTTTTCCGAGGTACAGGCAAACGTGGGAGGACTATGGCTCACCAAGTTCGCAGATGACTGCAAACTGGGTGCCATAATCAACTCTCCAGCTGACACAAGCATCCTTCAAAAAGGTCTCACAGAGACAGATAACTGGTGCCAGCGCCATGGTTTAAAGCTAAATGCCAAAAAATGTATAGTCATACCCTTTGGCAAAAACAATGTGCCCACAAATTACCACATAGGCGGAAACCCATTAAGTACAGAGAAAGTTATTAGGGACCTGGGGACCCAAGTTGATAGCAATCTCTCCTTTGAAAACCACATTGCCAAAGTGGTTAGAAAGACCTTCTACATAGCCCACCTCATCATGAAGGGTTTCACATCTAGATCAAGAGAGGTAATCGTGCCCCTTTATTCATCCCTCATAAGGCCTATCATAGAATACAATGCCCCTTTTGGGATGTACCTTACCCCTCACCTGCAGCAATTAGAAAGACCCCAAAAGTATCTCACCAAGAGAATCAAGGGTCTCAAACAGATGCCATATGCTGCTCGGTTAAAAAAACTCCAGCTCTACTCAGTTTTATGCCGCCTACTTCGAGGCGAGCTATGCCTGACATACAAAGCTATGTCAAATCCAGAATTAATGGACATGCTCCACCTCAGTAAATCTAAATCCCTTAGAGCCACATGCGCGAGGGACTTGAACCTCAGCACAGAAATAAATAGAACTTGCTGGAGGGACAGGTTCATAACCTAGAGGCTCCCTTTGCTCTGGAATAGAATTCCAGTTCATGTGAGGCAGAGCACCTCACTGAATCTCTTTCAAGAAGAATCTCGATAAGTGGATGGGGGATCATAGGTTTGTCCCAGGGATTACTCCCGTGTCACTATTAGACAGAGGCACAGTAAACTAAACCTTAAAAAGGGCACAGTATACTCAATTCAAGGGGTGGCATAAGCCATACAGAATCAGGCTAGGCTTAAAATTGCCCCAGGGCAGATAGCCTAGTTTGAACCTATGAACCTATGAACCTAAACAAAATAAACATACCATTTTTTTTTTATGAATCCGATTAAAGCTAACCATAGGTGCATGAGTTTGCCCATCGCTTAGCAATGGTTAATGCAGCTTAAATGGCTGAAGAGGATAACAAGAAATATGTATGCAAATGAAGCAGTATAGCAAAAGTGTAGTGGGCAAAGCATTCGCCTTACGAGTAGGCATTCCCGGTTCGAGTCCCACTGCAGCACATTCTATTTTCCATGTCAAATCACATTATGACCAATATTTTAGTTACATAACCTACTCAATAACATATATTTGTGAACTGGAGTATTGCATTAAATGCAGATGTGAGGTGTCAGTGTCATAATGTTGCAAAGTCCACAGATAATCACGTGCCCCATACAGTATATGTACACAGGAATCATGGATACAATGGAAGGTAAAATGTATAATGAATGATAACTCCATACAGCTTCCAAATTTCCCACCTTCCCAAGAACCATTAGACGTTACTGTCTAAATTAGTGCAGTGGTAAGCAGGAGTAAGCACTAGCAAGCAATATTAAACAGTAGTAAGCGGGAGTAAGTATATGTAAGCACTAGTAAGCGGGTTTAAGCCCATTTGTGCGGGTGTAAGCAATGTGCACACAGGTTAAGCAATATTGAAGCTAACTCTCTGTAAACATATTTAACCGAAGGTTAGCATTGCTTACCCTCGCACAGACCCACTTACAAGTGCTTAAAAGTGCCTTAATTACTCTGTATCCAATAGCCGCTGTACTGCCCAGCAACAAAATGAACAGCCTTGCAGGTCTTGAACCCAGAACCCTATATACTATAGTCATAGTAGTTAACTACCAGGCCATCACAGCAGTACATAAGAGTGAGGTATCGCCAAACAAACCCTCACTATAGTAAACCCAAACTAAACATGTGAAAGGAATCAGTATACAGTCATATGTTCTATAACTGACTACATAACAGAAATATGTGAACTGGAGTAGTGAAGTACGCCCAGATGTGAGGTGTAAATGTAATAGAGTGCTGAAGTCCCCCACTAAACACAAGAACCCTATACAGTGTACGTACACATGAATCATGGATACGAGACATGTATATCAGATGCAATGAATAATAAATCAATGCCAAAAAGCAAATATAATTCAGTCAAATTTAAGCAATGCTAAGCATTGCACAGGCCAGCTTAGGAGGTGTAAGCAATGTGTAGGTCAGCTAACTCAATGTGCCCAATGGTATACCCCTTTAAACAATGCCAACCTTAGGTAAGCAGGTTTGCCCATAGCTTAGCCTTTTCAAAACCGGCCAATCATGGCAAAGTGTGGGAATTCAGCCCTACTTAAACCCAACAGGCAGGAATAAATCTCATAACTGGTTGTAGCTTCCCCTTGCTGACACCATGGCAGAAAGGGGAGAGGGAGTGCACTTCCAGGCACAGTGCTGGGGCATCCAGGAGTCCAGAGTCATGGCAGGACTCCCTGTCAAAGACCATGAGCAGAAACTGCTGCAGGGCCAGTACCAGGGTTCCCAGTGTAAAGCAGAAGCCTGGGACCATCTTGCCTGTGACCTCACCAGTGCCACTGGCATACCCCGAACTGGTGAGCAGGTCAGGCACCACTATGCCGACCAGAAGCGGCATAAGGGGGATCTCTTGGAACAGTGGATCCAAGAGGCTAGGATGGCAGGGGCTGTCCCAGCTGTGTGTAAGTATCACTCCACTACGTGTGTAGTAATTGCCAGCTCATGTATATTATGGATAGGTGTGGCTAAATATTCCTCTTATGTCCTTCACAGTGGCAAGTGAGCAGGTTGCGAACCATGAGGCCCATGGCTGTTGCCTGGAGAGGTTGCGATGCGAGACAAGTTAGTAAAACTCTTGCATGTACTGTCATAGGAAATAAATCTAAATGTATTAGTAAGGTAATTATATCCGCGGTGGTGAAGCAGTAGTGTTGTTGCCTCACAGTAAGAGGCTCTCCCGTTCTATTCTCGGCTGGAGTGTGGGGAGTGCCTTTTGTGTGGAGTCTGCATGTCCTCCCCGCAGTTGGGTGGGTGTTCGAAAGACATGCGTAAATGGACGTGCCTTCATTGAAGGTTGGACATTGAGCTGGCACCTCGGCATTCGTGAACATCTACTGCTAATCATTAGTGGACCGGAGGTCTACTGTGGCGACCCCATAACCAGGAAAAAGCTGAAAGACATTAGTAAGGTAATTGCCAGTATAAAACCTGTATTGTTTAAGGCAAATACTGCATACACTGGAGAATATGGCAGAAAGAGCCTCATATAGTTTGTATGTAAATAAAAGCATAATAGCCTGACAGTAAAGGTCTAACTGCTGGACTGCATGTTTATACCCAGGTATCATATGGTAATGTAGATTGCAATCACTTAATAGTACTGTTGTATTAAGCACTGTTACCCACACTGTGCAACATAAATAGAATGTGTAGGAATGTCTGTATATGACTGGTGTAATCCCCAGAGGTCATTTAGTACAACTGAGAGACACATAGACAGAAAACAGTAAAAAGTCAGACAACAAAATCCAAATAGCACATGCAACTGAGACATGAACTGTTGTATTTTTAGCACACACAGCCATGGTTAGAATCCTGGGAGTGGTAGTAGTCTGCATACAGAATCATACCCCACAACTGTACACATATGCTCAGAATGTCCAGTAAATTGGCCCAGATCTGCTGCCTGTCCCCATGGGAAATCAGTGGGATGATCCCAGGCATATAGGCAGGAAACAGGAAATACAGCTGATTGATACACATCTATGAGAGCAAAGCTGGCACACTAGCAACTCCCCAAAATCTTATGAAAGTAATAAGCCACATATGTCCCATTTACACCCCCATGTTGTCAAGCTGTGACCAGTGTGTACAGTACCAGAGTGAAATGTATGTGCATAATAGTAATGTGGAATCTGGTACTGTGTGTGGCAACATTCATGTAGTGCTAATAAACATTGCTCCCACGGGTCTGTCAGATACGAACACTTTGCACACAAATAAAAGAATGATACCCTGTACTGGTACTGTTTACTTTGGGATCTTATGGCATTGTGGCTGATGCAGTTGTTCTGAATAATAAGGTATTACTCATCACTGTCACCCACACTGTGCTAGATTATATAACTGACTAGGAAATCCTGTATAAGAGTGTTGTAATACAAGATCAGAATGTAAAACCACAGGAGAATTATAAGACAGAAAGCAGATAGGAGATATACAGCAATATCTATATAGCACACACAACTGTGATGGACAGTATTTTAGTTTTAGCTGACACAGTCATGGTCTGAATCCTGAGAGTGGAAGTAGGCTGCATACAGAATCATACCCCACTACTGTACAGATAAGACCAGAATGTTCAGTATATGGGCCCATATCTGCTGCTTGTCACCCTGCCCCCCTGGGAAATCAGTGGGATGATCCCAGATGTTTAGGCAGCAAACAGGGAATACAACTGATTGCCACACATCTATGAGAACAAACCTGTTACTCTAGCAACTCCCAAAACTGTTATGAGAGTAATAAGCCAAGTATGTCCTATCTACACCCCCATGTTGTCAACCTGTGCCCAGAGTGTGTACAGTAACAGAGTGAGATGTATGTGCATAATACTAATGTGAAATCTGGTACTTTG